>NW_015168072.1:0-42200 GCF_001447785.1 Gekko japonicus
AGTACTATAATGTACTATAGTGTGTGTGTACAGTATACATAATGACTGAATATATTATGATGATATCATGATAATGCTATTTTAAATAGCAACATCAAAACTGGACAGTCACTTTTAAAAAAGGCTTTGTGCCTTACATGCAAGCCTAGGACCAATTTCAGGCCCAGTTTTCACTGAGGCAGCCAGCCTGCCTAGGAACTAGATAAGATGGGTGTTGTATGCTGGGATGCTCTGGCATGCCAAAAATCCTTCCATGTAGAAAGCCAGCATGTCAGGGGAAAGGGCTCTAATTTAACATTACTCTAGTGAGAGCAAGGATTTTGTCACTGTCGTATGGAGGAGCCTCTGAACAGGTGACTGTCTGCCACACGCAGCCCACACACAGGTCTATGCAGAATCAGGTCCCAGTGCATCAAAGCAGGCAGCTGACCGGAGAACGCAGTGCTCCAGAGGAGTAATCATGTGGTGGTGGAGGGGAGACTAGTCACTACTGAGACAAGAATCAAGAGCTGAATTTCTGTCTTTTAGGCAGCTGCAAAAGTTACAAGGCAGCTGTCGGGGTGGGAGGCGGGTGACAAAATGGGAATTACATCCAGATTCCCCGCCCCTTAGATTTCTTTAGCTTTCCATAACAAAGTTTGAGTCCAGTGACACCTTTAAGACTGACAACGTTTTCTTCAAGGTATAAGCTTTTGTGCATATGCACACTTCTTACATCCAGATTCCCCGCCCCTTAGATTTATTTAGCTTTCCATAACAAAGTTTGGGTCCAGTGACACCTTTAAGACTGACAAAGTTTTCTTCAAGGTATAAGCTTTTGTGCATATGCACACTTCTTATACCATGAAGAAAACTTTGTCGGTCTTAAAGGTGCCACTGGACTCAAACTTTGTCCTGCTGCTTCAGACCAACACGGTTACCCCACCTGAATCTAGATTCCCATAAAATTATCTTTCTGTAGCATGTTCCACCCACACACCGGTGGACAGACGACCCAACTGCTGTAGCTCCTCATGAGCTAGGGCAGTGATCTCTAGTGTGGTGCCTGGTGATGTGTTTCCTGAGGGCCATTTGCTTCTTCCCCAAAGCAAATAGCCAGCCCCGGCTTTCTTGCACCATACTGGAACAGAGGGTACTGCAGAAAAGCCCTTTGGGTCTGTAGGGAATACCTGTTCATAGAAGGATGTTTGGCTTGGAACCATCCACTGCTTAGCAATTACCCTGTTGTGGCAGCCATTTTGGGAGCAGTCTCATCCTTCCCATGGCAGCCATTTTGTGATGGTGCCCTCTGCTCCTTTTCCAAATGCCAAAAGGGTCAGTGAGACTGGTAGAGTAGCCAGGTCCCTCCTTGGCTACCTGAGGGCAGGAAGCAGTGTTGCTAGATCCAGGTTGGGAAACTTCTGGTGATTTCGAGGTGGAGTCTAGAGAGGGCAAGGACCTCAGGGGGGTACAATGCCATAGAGTTCACCCTCCAAAGCATCCATTTTCTCCAGAGAAACTGATCTCTATAGTCTGGAGATGAGCTGTAATTCCAGGGGATCCCCAGGTCCCAGCTGGAGGCTGGCATTCCTAGTTTGGGGGCTTAAATGTGAAACTTCCCATCTCTAACCACTGCACTGCACCAGGTCTCCCTTTGCTAGCTTAATATTGCAGTAAAGAACGGCTACAGTTCAAAGGCAAATCCCTGGGCCCGTCAAGGACATCCCCGCCCACTTGCTGGACACACTGTTTTGATCAATATAGAGAAGGCACCTTTGCCTTGATTTCCTGTACTGACATCACATTTCACTGCAACTATCTAGAGAGCTGGCCTTTACCTGGGAAATGAGACACTGCAACCTCATTCAAGAACCTAACATTAAATCTGTTGGGGGGGGGAAACAGTTTTAAATTACCTGGAGTCTTGTTGGTGCTTAAGCTAATTGCTTGCAAGGTGTTTAATTAGAAAGAATTCTCACCTGACAACATTTCTATTTGGCGAGTCTGTTTCCTCGGATGGGAGGCTGTTTGTAATAGCCAGGGTAACACAGCATGATTTGTGTGCGCCATAAAAGGGATGCATGCGTCCCAACCAAGTTGTAATAATCTTGGGTGACTGGGGCTGTTTGGTTAATTAACTGTGAAATATAATGATGAGATGGAGCCTCATGGGGGGAGGGGATTATGAACATATGAAGCCACTTTATCACCAGCCAGGCTCTTGATCCATCTGTGTTCTCTGACCGGAAGCGACTTTTGAAGCAGAGAAAAGAGCTTTCCCAATACCTGCTGCTAGGGAACCTTTAACGGAAGAAGCCAGGGGTGGAATAGAATACCTTCCGCATGCAAAGTACACGCTCTGCCAATGAGCTACACTCTCTCTTGCTGTGGTGCGAAATTTATCAGAGGGAAGATATACCTGTGGAAAACGGTGAGGCTGGGGTGAGGGTTATGGAAAGATGGCTTCCTACCGTTAAGGCTGAGATTTTGCCTCCCTCTAGGTCAGGGGTCCCCAGTGTGATGCCTGTGGGCCCCACAGTGCCTACCAGCGCCTTTTCTGGTGCTCACCAAGTGTTTCTAGAAAATGGGCATGGCCAGGTGGGACTTTTGCAAAGCAAGGCTTTTGACTGGCCATTGGAAATTTGATTGGCTGTGTAGAATATTTTGCTGCCACCACAGCAAAAGAATCTTCAGTGTGTGACTGGAGGTAAGCTGCATCAGCGGTTTTGTGGCTGTCTCCGCCTTCTGTAACAACCATTTCGTGACAGTCATGTTGTGGATGCACCCACCATGCTGTGTCAGAATTCCAAATATGCCCATAGGCTAAAAAAGGTTGGGAACCCCTGCTCTAGGTTTTACAATTCCAGCTTGGGAATTTCCTGGAGACTTGGGGGCAGTATTAGCGCTCCCTCTAAGCTGAGTTAGTGTGAGCTAGCTCACAGTATTTTAGCCTCCGGCTCACACATTATTGTCTTAGCTCAGGAAAGATGGCTCCAGAACAAACTAATTTATGCAGTAGCCAAATTGCTCACTCACAACTGTATCCCCGTAGTTCACAAAGTAGCTCACAAGACTCCATAGCTTAGAGGGAGCATCGGCAGGGCCTTAGGAAGGCAGAGTCTGGGGAAGGGGAAGAGCTCAGGAGGGGTGTGATGCCCTCTGAAGCTGCCATTTCCTACAAAATAACTGATCTCCGTAATCTGGAGATCAGCTGTAACTCTGGGAGAACTTCAGGCTCCACCTTGAATCTGTTAGCTCTACTTCCCTTTTGTTGCCACGGGTACTCAAAGCCTGGGCATAGTCAGGGTAGCAGGCCATTAAACAGCAGGTTAAGTGAAAGTGTCAAAGTCTATCAATGGCTACTAGCCATGGTGGCTGAGGGGAACCTCCAACTGAAAGGAGTTTCCACTGGCAGTGGTGGTCAGGAGGACTGCTAAGCACCTGGGCTATTTGTCAGGGTGTGGTTCCATTCCCCATTCAGGCTTGCTTTCTTCTCAGGAAATGTGAAGGAAATACTTTACACAGAGAGTGATTAAAATGTGGGATTTGCTGCTGGAGGATGTTGTGATGGCCACAGGAATAAACAGCTTTAAAATGGTATTAGATGGATTCATGTAGGTCTATTCATGGCTACTAGCCATGGTGACTGAGGGGAACCCCCACCTTCAGAGGCAGGAGGCAATATCAGGGGAATCCCAGAGCCAGGAGGCAACATCAGGGGAAGGCCTCGGCCTCTATGCCCTGTTGTTGACTGTCCAGAGGAACTGGTTGGCTACTGTGTGAGACAGGATGCTGGAGTAGATGAACTATTGGTCTGATCCAGCAGGGCTCTTCTTACATTCTTATGATTTTGGCCCTTGATGCAGCCTATGGCCTCAAGGGACCTCCACAGTGGATACCAGGCCAACTCAAAATGTTTTGTGTATCTTTGGGGCTTCCCCCCAATTCATATACCCTGCATTTTGTTTATTTAAATGCTTTATTTAAACATGTGTTGGTAGTTTTTGTAAGCTACTTTGGGTCCTCATTTGGGAGAAAAGTAGGATAAGATGTGCTCCAAACAAAGACATAAATAAATAAAGCAAAATTATGGGATAGACCTGACGCTTCCATTTCAGCACGCAAATGGAGGACTCATCTTTTACTGCATTATTAAATATTTATAGCCCACTTTTACTCCCCTGTGGGGACCCAAAGCAACTTCTGTCATTCTCCTCACAGCAAAAAGAGTTCAAATCCCCACTCTGCCACTGAAGCTCACTTGGGCCAGTATCTCAGCCTAACCTACTTCATAGGGTTGTTGTGAGAATAAAATCAAGAAGGGGAGAACAATGTTATCTTGTTGTGAGTCCCTTTGGGTCCCCATTGGGGAGGGGTTCTGCTGAATATACTAGTTTAAATGTGACGTTTTAGTCTTTTTTCAGATTCAGTAACCATTCACTCTTATGAATTTGCTTGTTTTGTTTTGTTTTTATTTAGAGCATTTCTATCCTGCCTCTTCAGGGAACCTGGCTGAGGTAGCTTATAAAATAAAACTTCATAAAATGCCATAAAAGTTGTTAATTAAAACCCAGCATTTAAAAACCCAGGCAGGGCATAAAACTCACACAAAGTAGGTTTTCGGTGAGGGGTATGCTTGGAATTTGAGCGGGGGGGGGCTGGGAAGAGCTTTTTACCTTTGCAAGAAAATATCAGATGGCTAAAATGACCTGGATAGCTCAGGCTAGCCAGATCTCGGAAGCTAAGTAGGGTCAGCTCTGGTTAGGATTGGGA
Source organism: Gekko japonicus (assembly GCF_001447785.1). NCBI lineage: Eukaryota > Metazoa > Chordata > Lepidosauria > Squamata > Gekkonidae > Gekko > Gekko japonicus. The sequence goes on from NW_015168072.1 coordinate 4,753, forward strand.
TGGGAGACCACCAAGGAAGTCCAGGGTCACTACACCACGGCAGGCCATTGCAAACCACCTCTGAAGATCTCCTGCCTTGAATAGCCTGCAGGGCCACCATAACTTGGCCGTGACTTGACTGTCAGAAGCCGCTGACTGGAGCGACCCCTCAAGGAACCAAGAGGCAACTGACGGGAACAATACCCCAAGGGATAGAAGAAGAACAACTAGAAGAATCACAAGATACCGGAACCAAGGGAAAAGGGCGAGCAAGGAGACAGAGAAGAACGCCCAGGACGATGACAAGCACAGCAGGAGGAGACGACTATCGGGACCAAGAAGAAAACAAGGAGGACCGGATAGATTTTTTAATTTTTTAATTTTTATTTTTTAATTTATTGAATGACAAAACATATACAAGGATAGATGGGAAGCTAGAATGTCACTGTTACTTTAAGCAAGGGGGGGGGGAGGTTGAAACTGAATAAAGAGGAAAATTGCCCTGAGCCGAGGAGGAATCAATTAGAACAAAAACAAAGACTGGTGCAGCTGTGAGGTAACATTGACCAGGAGTTTTCGTGCTAATAAAAAGAAGAGCTCCACCAGTTGGGAGGACTCTTCCAAGTTCTGAGGTTTGAGTAGCAACATACCTCTATTTCAGACGCCTACCCTGCTTGCTGAAAGAACCGCGAAAACTACAGCGAGGAGCGAAATCGTGACATTGACCTCACTCTTTGCCACCAAAATGTCCACACATTCCCCAGATCAAGCTGAAGGCTGCATATATTTGCTACACTCATTGCTGTTATGCTGGCTCAAGCTCTCAGTTGGCTGGGCTGAAGCAAAGCAGGAATCTTACTGGCCTTTCAACCTAAGGCGTAAACCAGGGGGAGAAATGAGTGTTGGGGGCACATACTCTGTGGCATCCGTTCTCCCAGCTCAATTCGTCCCTCAGGACCTTTTTAGTTGTGAGGGTGACTGCTTCCCTTATAATGTCAAGTAAAACTTCTCAGACTTTAGCAACCTGGGGGGATAGGGATGCCAGCCTCCACGTGGATCTCCCAGAATTACAGCTGATCTCCAGACTATGGAGATCAGTTCCCCTGGAGAAAATGGATGCTTTGGAGGGTGGACTGTATGGTACTTTACTCCACTGAGGTCCCTGTTCTATTCAGTCTCCACCTCCAAATCCCCAGGTGTTTTGCAACCAGGAGCTGGCAACCCTACCCCACATCCCCGCACTGGTGGCCAGGGAGCTCTGGCAACCCTACCAGAGAACACCCCCCCCATTTCTGCAGCCTCTCAAGCCCTCCCCTTTTCCTTCATTGGTGTTTTCTACATGCTGGACAGTATCTGTGTGTGACCAATGTTCCCTCTAAGCTGTGGAGTCTTGTGAGCAAAAATTCGACTTTGTGAGCTACTGGCATTAAAGTGGCGAGCGAGCAATTTGGCTACTGCATCAATGAGTTTCCTCTGGAGCCATCCTTCCTGAGTGAAGACAAAAATGTGTGAGCCGGAGGCTAAAAAATGGTGAGCTAGCTCACACTAACTCAGCTTAGAGGGAACACTCTGTGTGACCCTTATCAACTATACTTTCAAAGTAAGTTTAAATAAACTGTATGTTTTGCCTGTATGTGGCGTACAAGGTGAAGTCTCGTATTCCAGATGGCCACAACTCAAAAGACCCTGAACCGAGTTCTAATCCATCTCAGTTCTTGACTAGAAGGGACTTTGTGACAGACATGGTAAGAAAGGCCTTTATTGGTTAATAATTTCTAGCCTGAGGCTGGTTTAACAGATGTGGGAAAGGGCCTTGAAAATCTTACAAAGCTGCTCAAAGAAACAGTATCACACAAAACAGGAGTATCCCGTATTGCACGAAAACCCTTCATTGTCTGTGGACACAGAATGGCATCTCTCTATCTGTACAGTAAAATCCTTTGTAATGGAAAACAGAGAGAAGGCCAATTCAGTGTTTACACCAGAAGTAACCTTGATGACTGTAGGAAAACCAGTGATGCAGGGTGGAAATTTTTCTAGTGCTATACTTTTCCTAAGAAAAATTTTCCGCCTCACGTATTTAAATATAGTCTGTTTGTCAGGGGTGTTGTGCTGCAAATCAATCCTATTAAATCAACCATCTCCCTAAATGTGGGTTGTGAAACATGGACAAAGCCCAGTGTCTGTTACATGGTACTGGCTTCTATTTGCCTCCTTTTGATAACATTTACATTTTGCTAACATTATTTTTCATACTGACATTATTTATTTAAATTCTGCTGACATTATTTCAGTCATTTAATTTGAATCAGGAAAGTATCCAGGAAGTTTTCCAGAAAGTTCTCTGAAATTTTTTCCCATTCAAATTTCCCCAGAAAGTCCATCTCACTGATTAGGGCTGTACATCTGTGATCTCACTCAGACAATTAAGGGCTGAGCTATTGGATCCTAGCAGCCAATCTGCACATGTTCTGGCCAGCACTCTGAGGTAATCTGGAAGTGATGTCAGTGGTTTCCTCTATTTGAAAGAGGGGGAAGCTGATTCTGTCCCCTCATCCTGAGGTAGAGAGGCCATACACCATTCTAGAAAACTGAGAGGACTTCATTGGGAGTCAGTTGGAGAGGGGGAGTCACTCTTTGGCTTTATAAAGCACATCTTAGGGTAGCTTTGCAGACCTGTAGCGGCCCCCAGTCTGAGAAGTTCTGGTTTAAAGAACAAGGATGCAACGATTGACTTTGTGGGGCAGAATAATACTTGTCCTTTTGCCAAATAAATTTTCACTGTTTCCCGCTTCTCTTTATTTATTTTAGACATTATACACATGAACAACATACACAGTGCCATTTATCTCAGCTTCCACCCTGCCAGTGATAATTTTACCTCTCACTTCAAAGTTAGTACATTCATCATGTTCACAATCCTCGAGTCGAAAAAGGAGTCCATTCATCCGCTGTACTTCTCTCTGACGTGCCTTCTCTTTTTCAGTTTGAACGTTACATGCTGTCAGCTTCACGGTTTTTATAGTTTCTAAAAACCTTATCCCAGCTCTGGTTTTCCCCAGATGGGGACCGTATCAGTCTTTCAAAGCTGAGGGTAAAGGAGCCTGCCTGTCTGGAAAACATTCAGAACAGCCACTTATTCATTTCTAGCCATGTGGTTTCAGGAATATTCAGTGGCATCATATGCTACAGAATATCCTAATGTTTGTGGTGGCCATTCAGTTTATTTATTTCACACATTTCTATCCCCCTACCCTTATCTTCTCGAACTCAAGGTGTTGAAAAATACAGCAACCAGATTGCAGGGACATAAATAATAGTTGATTTAACATTAAAACAGATTAAAATATTCAACATCCCAGTTTAAAAGCACTCAGATTTAAAACACATACGGCCTGCAAACTGATGCCCAAATCTGCCAGAAAACTTTACCATCCTCCATAGCTCTCTGGAGTAAGATGGCCTACATGCCTTTGTAAATAAAGAGCACTACTGCTTGTCTTTCTTGCTACTTTTCTACCACAGGTATATATAATCACATTTCAACCCTTTTAAAATCATTTTACAGGATGTATATTTGCCCTCTGTGGTACCATAACTCTTACATAATTTTACAGGTGAGAGGTAAAATTGTGTCACGATCTTGAAACTATTTTCCATTTCAAAAGGACACACCGGAACGTTTAGAATCTTTATCAAAGAGAGAATCACATAAACCACCTCACGTTATCACACACATCCTTCCAATGTAGATTAAATCTATAGGGTTTAACAGTGCAATACTAAAACAGTGTTACACCTTTTAAGGTCTACCAAAATCTCATCTACATGTAAATTTCCCCCATGGCATAAACAGCAGTTTCCCTGGATCAGATTTGGGCCTGAATACATTGGAAGACAAAGTTCTCATGGTGGCCACAGGGACTTTGTATTTCAAGGGGGGAACTCATAGACCCCTCCCCTGCTCACCTAGCACTACCCAGAAAATGAGCTGATTGGTTGCTGGGTACCAATAGCTCAGCTCCATGAACTCTAATTGGCTGATTGGCACCATGGAGGTACAGTCCTAATACAGTCATACAGGTATAAAAACTTAAGCAATTTTCACTCTGTTTTGCAATGCATAGAGCAAGAGATGTCGCTCTGCTTAGGATTTCACTGTAAATTTTCTATAACTCACAAGTAATACAAAGTGTCCTGAAGAGTGGAAAATCTTTCCCCTTAAATTATACTTCCTTGAATTTTCTTCCTCATATCACCATTTTTTTTTTGAAGTTTGAAAACATCAGTATAGTGAAAGGGTTGGATCCAGCCAACTCTTTCATTCTGTCTTGCCTAGCTCCATTTTTTATTGCAGCCTCCATTCCACAATTATTATTATTTTTTGGTCCGTGTAGGTCTCATAATCCCCAGCACAATCTTTTCTGGGTGGTCACCCCTTTTCACTTGTGGAAAAGCTGGTTGGATCCAACCTGAAATCAACCTAGTATTCAAGTTCATTGGACTATTTGATAGCATTTTATTATTACATTATTTTATTTTTATTTCTCTTGAGTCACCATTATATATATCTCTGGTCAAATTAAAAAATGTATTTCTTCATAAGGTGTTATGATTCTGTTACTATGAAAAATTATGCAGCAAGTCTATCGAGTACTTTCTATTTTTTTTTTAATCCTGCCCCACTTCAAGAACTCAAGATGGCAAATGTGGTTTACCGAACTGATTGCCCAAATCAAATACTGGATTAGGCATGCTAAGGGTGACAACCCCTCACGTCAATGCTTCTTTGTACCTACCTGATGTCTAGAACAAATGAATGAATAAAATTTTAGTTTACAGATATCCCGTTCCCCACTTCTTGGTAATGATGGCAATACTTTTAGTGAAATTTTACAGAAGTACCACTTGTGGTTGTTGAAAAGATTTATTATTGTCCTTGAGCCAGTCTATCGACTAATTTCTTGCCTGACAATATTAATCTAACTTCGGTACAGTCAATCTTCCTTTTCCATTAATCTTGAGTAGATTTCAGATTTATCTTGGATTTTTATTGTGCAACATAGAACTCCTGGCTTCTTTTCCTTTCAACAATTTCTTCAGCAGAGTATGCAAGTGTCCTCCAGTATATTGTAAAGCAGAAAGGTCTGGGTGAGTAATATGGTCATTAAAAAAAAACAACAACAACCCTCTTTGTTGACAATTTTCAAACTAGACTTCAAAATATTATATCACACAATTCATTCAGCAAGCAAATAATCTTCAGCCTCCTATCCATCCAGGCTCCATCCTTCCTCCAAACAGAGAATACATAGTTGATCTATGAAAGATTTAAAAGAGGACAGGCTCATCCAGCCAATGATCCTCATCATAATCTTTTGGGTGATTATCCTTCCTTCCTTTTTTACCATCAGAAAAACTGGTCAGATCCAACCCCATGTACTGAGGGGGGAGGGAGAAATCTTCAGAATTTTTCAGCAAGGAAAAGAAATATGAGAACCATAATTTAAGAGATAAGCAGCAAATTTTGTAGTCCCTGGAAGACTAACCGATTTTATTCCAACATAAAGTTGGGGGACCAGAAGCAGCATGGTGTAGTGGTTATATTGTCAGACAAAGATCTGAAAGATCCAGGTTTGAATCTGCCTTCTTCAGTGGAATCTCAGTGTGTGACCCTGGGCCAGTTCCTCTCTCTCAGTTTAACCTACCTCACAGAGTTGTTGTTGTTGTGAGGATAAAAGTATGTCCCAGATAGATGGGAAAGCATAACTGCTATATCCATGACTGAAACAAATATTTGGTAGCTCTCCTTGCTTCCTTTTTCTTTGAAGCACAGGACATAATGAAAAGGAACTATCATTCCAGCAAGCCATGATTCAGTACCAGTTCACAGATATATTGTAATCTGAACAACTGTATAAATAGTGATAGGATATTTTGCCCCACCATACCTTCCATTAATTCTCATTTGCTATTTTGTTGCCCTAGCATTCAGTTCTGGGTGAATGTGCATCAGTGGCTATTAGCCACAAGGTATAGATAGGGGCTCTGGGGCAAGTGATGCTCTGTCTTCTTGGTGCTTGGGGGGGCCAACAGTGGGAGGGCTTCTAATGTCCTGGCCCCACTGGTGGACCTCCTGATGGCACCTGGTATTTTTGGCCACTGTGTGACAGAGTGTTGGACTGGATGGGCCTTTGGCCTGATCCAACATTGGCGTCTCTTATGTTCTTATGTTCACCTCAGATAGTTTGAATGTGAAACCAGAGCAAAACCTCTGGGTGGAAGTTGCCAACATCAGCTTCAGAATTCCCCATCCTGAATAACTTGGTATCCTTCATGAACTTCACTGCTAACCCTGACACTTAGATCAGCGGTTCCCAATCTTCTTGGTATGGTAATCCACAAGTCCAAATTTACTTGGTACTGTGACCCATCCTGGTCTGGCCCAAGGTTTTTTTGGGCACCCTAGGCAAACTAAGATTGCTGGGAAAAACATCAACAACCTCAGATATGCAGACGATACCACTCTAATGGCAGAAAGTGAAGAGGACCTAAAGAGACTCTCGCTGAGGGTAAAAGATGAGAGTGCAAAGGTTGGCTTGAAACTCAACATCAAAAAAACTAAGATCATGGCATCCAGCCCGATAAATCCTTGGCAAATAAAAGGAGAAGTCGTGGAAGCAGTGACAAACTTCACGTTCCTGGGATCCAAGATCACTGCAGATGGCGACTGCAGCCATGAAATTAAAAGACGCCTGCTACTTGGGAGGAAAGCGATGGCAAACCTAGACAGCATAATAAAAAGCACCCTGCCAACAAAAGTCCGAATGGTCAAAGCAATGGTATTCCCAGTAGTACTGTATGGCTGTGAGAGTTGGACTATAAGGAAGGCTGAGCGCTGAAGAATAGATGCTTTTGAGTTATGGTGCTACAGAAGACTGTTGAGAGTCCCCTGGACTACAAGGAGATCAAATCAGTTAATCCTAAAAGAAATCAACCCTGACTCTTCCCTGGAAGGCCAGATACTGAAGCTGAAGCTCAAATACTTTGGCCACCAAATGAGAAGGGAGCACTCACTGGAGAAGACCCTGATGCTGGGAAAGATTGAAAGTCAAAGAAGAAGGGGATGACAAAGGATGAGATGGCTAGACAGTGTTATCGAGGCAACAAACATGAAATTAAGCAAACTCTGGAGCACGGCGGAAGGCAGGAGGGCCTGACGTAATGTGGTCCATGGGGTCGCAAAGAGTCGGACTCGACTGTGCAACTGAACAGCAACAACAACAACAAGACAAACTATGACCTTGGCACACATCTGGTTCAGCATTCCATGTTCTCCAGTGGCTAACCAGATTTTCTGAGAAACGAACAAACATTGCACAAGGGGGTCAGCTGCCCCCACTATGAACCCCAAGCAAGGGACATTCTGACATACACAGTCTTTGCATATGGAGGTTACATTCCAGCCTTTGACCATAAGAACATAAGAGACGCCAATGTTGGATCAGGCCAAAGGTCCATCCAGTCCAACACTCTGTTGTCATACAGTGGCCAGAAATACCAGGTGCCATCAGGAGGTCCACCAGTGGGGCCAGGACATTAGAAGCCCTCCCACTGTTGCCCCCCCAAGCACCAAGAAGACAGAGCATCACTTGCCCCAGAGCAAGAGGACCATCTTCTCCTCCATTACTCCCTCTAATCTTCCCATAAGATTCTAAGAAACTCACTCTAGTAACCACCAGGAGACATTTTACTTGATCAACATGTATGTGCTGTGAAGAAAAGATATCAGCTCTATTATGGCAGATCTCGGTTTCCAAAATACAAAAGAGATCAACGGAAAGAGTAGGGTCAGGCATTATGGAGGGCTGGTCTGTAATCCACTTTCAGGAGCTTCGTGACCTACATTTGGGTCCTGACCCACAGGTTGGGAAACACTGGCCTAGATAATGTATGAATATGTTAGATAGCACCAGTCCTAATATAGAAGAAGAAGAAGAGATTGGATTTATACCCCGCTCTTCTCTACCCAAAGGAGTCTCAGAGTAGCTTACAAACTCCTTTCCCTTCCCCTCCCCACAACAGACACCCTGTGAGGTAGGTGGGGCTGAGAGAGCTCTGACAGAAACTGCTCTTTTTCAAAGACAGCTGTGCCAGAACTATGGCTTGCCCAAGGTCATCCAGCAGTATTACAATATATAACAATATACTTGTTGAACAAAGTTTGAGACCAGTGGCACCTTTAAGACCAACAAAGTTTTATTCAAGGTATAAGCTTTCGTGTGCATGCACACTTTTTCAGATATGAAAGCTTAAACCTTGAATACAACTTTGTTGGTCTTAAAAGTGTCACTGGACTCAAACTTTGTTCTGCTGCTTCAGACCAACAGGGCTACCCACCTGAAGCAATAACAACAGTGACTCTGTTTTATTAGAGCACCACAGTATGGTGAAACCTAATGTGAGGACGTACTAAACTGATTGGTGACCTTGGGCCAGTTTTTCTCTGTGGGTCTCACCTACTTCATATTTTTGTTTTGTTGCCATATTGCAGCCGACTTATGGTGACCCCATAAGGTTTTCAAGAAAAGAGATGTTCAGAGGCGGATTGTCATTGCCTGCCTCTGCATAGCAACTCTGGACTTCTTTGGTGGGGAGGGGCTGTGGCTCAGTGGTAGAGTATCTGCTTGGTATGCAGAAGGGTCTTAGGCAGATCATGAGAGGGAGGGCAGGAAGGGTTGCATCAGTGCTTAGTTCTCATGGCCCTTTCTTACACGCCCAGGGAAATGCTGATCACCACTTTGGGGTCAGGGAATAATTTTCCTCCAGGCCAGTTTGGCCAGGGATCCTGGAGGTTTTTTTGTCATCTTCTGGGCATGGAACAGGGTCACTGGGGAAGTGGGGGGAAGTATTTGTGAATTTCCTGCATTGTGCAGAGGGTTGGACCAGATGACCCTGGAGGTCCCTTCCAACTCTATGATTCTTGGTTCAATCCCTGACAACTCCAGTTAAAAAGAACCAGACAGTAGGTGATGTGAAAGACCTTGGCCTGGGAACCTGGAGAGCTGCTGCCAGTCTGAGTAGACAATACTGACCTCAATGGACCGAGAGTCAGATTCAGTATAAGGCACTTTCATGTGTTCATGTTGGTTTCCAAGGGATTCCTATCCAGATTACAGTGCTTGGAAGTTAGTACCAGTAACCTGAATATCTGTCTGTCTTCCAAGTGATTTGAACCACCATGGAAATACTAAGTACTGCTATTAAAGGCATTTAATAATTACCAACAAACTAAATACAGTTGGTCAGAAAGGTGCAATGCAAATATTGTGAGTAAATTACATTTGTCTAGTTCTTTCCCCACTGTGGTGTGACACTTCCTGTTCCCACTTTAGAAACTGTCACCAGGGGACAGGGACATTTTATTTTTCAAGCTTCTTTCTTCCTCCTTGGATCGCCTTCCGCATGACCTGGCAGCCCGAGGATTCATGATACTTCCAGGTAGCCCATTGAATGAAGTGTGACCTTGCCTTCCTACCTCTGCCTTTACAAGCCAAGGCAGGGGGAAAAAGCCAATGTTTTCATAGCACTTTCTCTTAGCTTAAAACAAAAAGGGGGGGAAAGTCAACTCCAAGTTCCACAGACGAGCCAAAATGGATCCAAGGGTTTATTTACAGGATCTTTTAAAAGGGTGGCTGAGGATAAGTCAACAGAGCAGGTGTATAGGAGCAGCCAGACAGCCAAGAATTTTAAAAGGTCAAAGGCAGGAGGCTTTGGTTGCTTGAGGCACACACCCATCGTATACCTCCTTGTTTGCTTGGAAGGAAGACTCAGTGGGGTGGGGGAGGTGGACCTCTTTTTTCTTGTCCACTTATAGGACTGCTTTGAACTATTTAAAGGCTGGGGTTTTCTGATTCCTTTGTAGCAGGTCAAAATTAAGGCCAGGGTTCAACCCCAGACTAGAAGCAGCAAGAAAGAAAAGTTGCCTTTCAATATGTGTGGAAATGTCCTGTCCTCACTGCTAAAAAACCACAACTTGGCTCCTAGGAAGCCACCAATAGGCCAGAAGTCTTGCTGGGAAAAGTCCTATCCAAATGAAGATTTTTTTTTCCTTTTTTTAAAGTCCCCCAAAAAGAGCAAAAAAAGAGAGACTTTGTCGCAATAAATAGGAGTTGATCATCAATAAGACAAGCAAAAATACTAGTGTATTCAGAAGACTAAGCTATGAATCAGGGAGTCTTGGATTCTAGATCTTGACATTGCTACAAACACATGAGGAGGAGAGTGCAACCAAGAAATTGGAAAGAGATGGAGACTGAGGAGGACAGCCATGAAGGAGCTAGAAAAGATTCTTAAGTGTAAGGATGTGTCACTAGCAACCAAGATCAAATTAATTCATGCTGTAGTATTCCCCATTACTATGTATGGGTGTGAAAGCTGAACAATGAAGAAAGCTGTCAAGAAGAAAGATGACTCATTTGAAACATGGTTTGAGAGTTCTTTGAATACCATGGACTGCCAAAAAGACAAAGAAGTGGGTTCTAGATCAAATCAAGCCTGAACTCTCCCTAGAAGCTAAATGACTAAACTGAGGTTATTGTACTTTGGACACATTATGAGAAGACAAGAGTCATTGGAAAAGACAATAGTGTGAGGAAAGTTAGAGGCAGCATGAAAAGAGAGAGACCTGACAGGAGATGGATTGACTCAGTCAAGAAAGCCACAGAGGCCCTTAGTTTGCAAGACCTGAGCAGTTTTGGAGGTCATTAATTCATAGTCACCATAAGTCAGAAACGACTCAACAGCACTTCACGCACACACACAAAAAGCCCGGAGAATGATATTCTGTCCCACTATTAATAGAGCTGTAATGTGCAGAAATGGGCAGCCGATGCTTTTTATGGCACAGAGGTAAATAACGTCACCTGGTAATAACATTCCATTCTCTACTGAAGGGACTGAGCATTTCCCCCCAAATTCTTTGGTGAGCCTACCTAGGTGGCAGGGTTCTTGTAAGGACTGCAAGGAGATAATGCATGTGAAGTGCTTTAAAACACTATGCACATGCTCAATGTTATTATTAAGGGCATCAAAGTAGCCCACAAACTGAATACCTAAGGAGCACAACACCTGCCAGAGTAAGACCTTTATAGTGCAATATAGTCTTCTAAGTCCACTGAAATAAATTAGTTTAGAATTATATTGCTGGATAACACAGGTGACAGAGGGCAGGGTAGAGGCTAAATGAACTCTCTGTACAGGTCTTCATTGAGGGAGATCTTGCACACCATCTCAAACAGACTCTCTAGAGAGAAGGGCAGCCAACTCTGGAACTGGGTCCCTCTAGGTGTCCTTTGAAGATTGGTTTGATCTGCAGCCAATTATCAGGCGATGTTGTTTAGCTACATGCCATAAGAATTTTCAGTGGCCCATTTCCTTGTATTAAACCTCTGTTAAAGGGGCAGAACAAAGAAGAAGAGTAGGCTTTTATACCCTGCTTTTCTCTATAACTGCAGGCTGTGGGAGGTCAGTAGTTCAGCAGTTCGAGACCCAGGTGCTGCATGATGGAGTAAGCTCCCATCTCTAGTTCCAGCTCCTGCCAACCTAGCAGTTCGAAAGCAAGAAATTGCAAGTAGATAAATAGGTACCACTTCGGTGGGAAGGTAACAGCGTTCCGTGCGCCTTGGTGTTTAGTCATGCCGGCCACATGACCACGGAAACGTCTTCGGACAGCGCTGGCTCTTCGGCTTTGAAACGCAACCCTAGAGTCGGATTCGACTGGCTTTCGAGCAAGGGAACCTTTACCTTTTACCTTTCTCTATCTTAAGGAGTCCCAAAGGAACGTACAATCCTCTCCTTACAACAGGCACCTTGTGAGCTAGGTAGGATTGATAGAGTTCTGAGAGAACCGTGACTGGCCCAAGGTCACCCCACAGGCCTCATGTGGAGGCATGGGGAATCCAACCCACTTCTCCAGATTAGAATCCACCACACTGGCTACATAACATTTTTTTCCCCTGGCCACATAACAAATTTAATGGAGAGGCAGTGTGGCAATTGTCTCAATAACTTTGCTTTCCCAGAGTTTGAGGAGCTATGTCAAATACAGATCACAAAGGATGAAATTGTAGAGGTAGTTTACAAATTATTAATTAATGAATTACTTAATTTATTTTATTTGCACTTCAGCATTATCACTGAGACTCAAGGAACATTACACAGTGTAAAACAATGGAATAAGAACAGTATAATATAGTGTGTAATATAGTTAGTTTTAATTCAAGTAGTTTTATATTATTTGGTAGTTTGTATTATATCTATTTAACAGATTTGCTATGTAATAATTATTGCGTAACATCTATACTGACATGCATTATGATATGTTTGTAAAATTTCAAAACATGTTAAATAAAAAAAGAACAGTATAATATATACAGCAAACAGTGGAACAAAGCTGGGTTATAGAATTAGAGAAGAAGTATGCGACTGCAATAAAAAAGGCCAACACTATGCTGGGGATTATTAGGAAGGGAATTGAAAACAAATCAGCCAGTATCATAATGCCCCTGTATAAATCGATGGTGCGACCTCATTTGGAATACTATGTACAGTTCTGGTCACCACACCCCAAAAAGGATATTATAGCATTGGAAAAAGTGCAGAAAAGGGCAAGCAGAATGATAAAAGGGTTGGAACACTTTCCCTATGAAGAAAGGTTAAAACGCTTGGGGCTCTTTAGCTTGGAGAAACAACGGCTGAGGGGTGACATGATCGAGGTTTATAAGATTATGCATGGGATAGAGCAGGTAGAGAAAGAAGTACTTTTCTCCCTTTCTCACAATACAAGAACTTGTGGGCACGCCATGAAATTGCTGAGCAGTCAGATTAGAACAGATAAAAGGTGATTAACATATGGAATTCACTGCCACAGGAGGTGGTGGCGGCTACAAGCATGGACAGCTTCAAGAGGGAATTACATAAGCATATGGAGCAGAAGTCCACCAGTGGCTATTAGCTATAACATTAGCAATAGATAGGAACTCTCAGGCTGGGGCAAGTGATGCACTGTATTCTTGGTGCTTGGGGGGGGGGGAACAGTGGGAGGGCTTCTAGTGTCCTGGCCCGACTGGTGGACCTCCTGATGGCACCTGGTGTTTTTGGCCACTGTGTGACAGAGTGTTGGACTAGATGGGCCATTGGCCTGACCCAACATTGGCTTCTCTTATGTTCTTAAGAATTGCACTAAAGTTGTATATTTTCATTGTCTCACCCAGTTTTTTAAAATATAAAAATGCCTCATCAACTATTCCATTTAACACATTCTGCAGAATGATAAAAGTATGGGAGGCTTTGTAGCATCATCAGGTAGCATGCTAGGTCCCCTGACTTACTAGCAAGGCCCCCTGACTTCCCATCCAGCCCAAGGCCCCCAAGCGGCAGCAGGTGCAGGGAAAGACTGGGTATTCCTTTAATCCGATTAGCCAGTGCCCCCTAAGAAATTTAAATGCCCCGACTTAAAAAATCCTGGCTACTGGCCTGTCAGGTAGGTCATCAGGTGGGAGCCACAACAGAGAATGTTCAGGTACAGGCAGCCGTTGACCTTAACCCTTCTGTGGGAGGCACCTTCAGAAGGCCTTGGTCAGATGTGGGAGGTGCCAAGAGAGTTTGCAAATATGAAACTGCTGAACTGTTAACAAAAATATCGAGTCTTTCTACACAGGAAGTAAATAATTGGCTACCTAGAGGACGGTGGAAGACAGGAGGGCCTGGCAGGAGCTGGTCCATGGGGTCGCGAAGAGTCGGACTCGACTGTGTGACTGAACAACAACAAAAATCCTCTTTCCCAGAGGAATAGTAGATGGCAAATGGTTATCCAAGAAGCTCCAGACCTGTCATCTGAACATCTGTCCCAAGTAAGATGATAGAAAACATTATTGAGGTTTTCCAGTTTATGGCGGCGCGCTAGCAGACTCACCTCCTGGACCTCCCAGGGGTGAAGCTGCGCTCCCCCCGAAGAAGGGGGTGCGCAGGCTTGCAACCCGCCCCCAGGGGCCTGGCGAAGGGACCCTGGCCATGGAACTTTTAAGAGGTCGTCTCTTCAACGGCGGAATGCCGGAGGATTGAGGTGCCTCTTCGTTCCGACGGTTCTCCGTGCTGTGAGACCGTATGGACTTAGTGACGCTGACCGGGGCAAGTGCAGGAGATCATGTGGCAGAAATGAAATGAAAGCGAGGTCGGATGACCAATTATGAACGTGAGTCAATTCCAAAGCGTTTTGTAAAGGCAAAAAGCTAGCTCCCCACCCCACCCCACCGAATGGGAAAAAGGTGAGCAGGGGAGGGACGCCTCCCATGCTCATGAACTTTTGAGCGATTGAGGGGGGGAGCGGGAGAAAACACGAAGAAAACTGCCTAGAAGTACTTACCAAAGCGAATCTAAGCGGTCAAGTCAAGCGCACATTCAGAGACTTTTAAAATTTTTGCGAAAGTAAACAAATGATAAAGATGGCAGGGAAGAAGGACAGAGAAAAACTTTTGAAAGTGAAAGGGTCTGAGAGCCCGAAACTGGAAGTTACCAGTGAGTTGGCAAAGTTTATAGCGGATTACATGCGCCCTCTACTGGAACAGCTGACTAACCCAGATAAACGATTTGATACAAATAATAATGCAAGATGCTGAGAAGGTAAAGGAAGTGGCTGTAACTACACAGAAGGTGAAGAAGAAAGTACAAAAGCTGGAAAGAAAACAAATTTCCATGGAAGATCAGCTGTTGCAAGTCCAAATGGAAAAGGCCAACATGATACTTCGATTCCAGGGCATGCCAGAGAACAGTGGGGAGAATCTTAAAGAAGTGATGAGTGAACTGTTAGCCCCAGTGACCGGAATGAAGGTGGAATCATTGCTTAATTACATGGATGTGGTCTATAGATCATATTCAGGCTACATAAAGAAAAATAATCTTCCTGAGGAAATTGTGGTAAGATTCTCGAAGAGTCATGTGAGGAATGCAATCCTGAAAGTGGTTGCTGGAACACCCCTGATAGCGGGGGGAAATACCATCAGAACGCTAAAGGATATTCTATTTGAAGTAAGCCAACGGAGAAAGAAGTACAAAGAGCTCGTGCTTTTTCTTCAGACAAACTCAATTGGATATAAATGGCTATTTCCAGAATGCGTCACTTTTAAGTTCAAAGATAAAAAAGAAAAGATTGACTCTGTTCTGAAAGCTCAAGAATTCCTAAGAGTTCAGCTGGGAAGGCCAGAGGATGGGAAAAAAGAAGAGGACAGCAAGTCCAGTGGCGAGCTAGATTCTGGCTCTTCCGGAGAGGACTCTCTGTCAGAGAAAGGGGCAGTAGCCCCAAAAAGTCCTTACAAGCTGCGGAAGAGAAGGGGAAAGGAGAAGTAAAGGCTGAAGGACTCTGAAATGTGCCTTTGAGACTTTTGTTATGGGATGATCGGGGGTACTGTTTCTAGACAGTTAAATTTAAGCTTTAAAGGAAAAGTGTTATAAATGTTTGACTCAGTTTATAAAGGGATCATAAAGGGATCATAAAGGGATTATAAAGGGACTTGATGTAACCATGCTAGTTGGAGGATCTCCTCTCTTGGGTTTTTAGCTAGTAGTGGGTTCTTTACTTTATCCTGTATATGTAGTTTCCCCTCCCTTTTCTTCTGTTGTAGTTTTTGTAGTGATAAAAAATAATAAAAAATCCCCTCCGGGGGTTCAAAAAAAAGAAGAAGAAAACATTATTGTTCAGAAGACAGAAGAACAAGCCTTTTATGAGAATGAACCAGCAATGGTAAATGGAAGTCCCATCTCACCTATCCAGTAGACTTCTCGGACGGTATCGACAAGCTGGGTAGCCATGCTGGTCTGAAGCAGCAGAACAAAGTTTGAGTCCAGTGGTGCCTTTAAGACCAACAAAGTTTTATTCAAGGTATATGCTTTCTTGTGCATGCACACTGTATCTGAAGAAGTGGGCTTGCAGCACATGAAAGCTTATACCTTGAATAAAACTTTCTTGGCCTTAAAGGTGCCACTGGACTCAAACTTTGTTCTGTTGTTATTGCTGTAACCACTACACCCCACTGACTCAATAAAATGGTGTTTCAGGTAAGTTAGAAATTGCCCTCAGTCTTCTGATGCTCTGACTGTTGGGTATTACAAGTTGAAAACACTCAGTATATCTGGGGTTAAATGTTTGTTTGTGTTGCTCACAGGAAGTCACATGTGTTTCATGTAACCAATGCTGTTTTAGGAATAGAAGCCCGGGAATTTTCTCCCTGATCTAGGAATTTGATTGGGAGGAAAGTGTCAAAGTGTTTTAGCATTTTATGGCTCCTCTTCCCGTCTTTGTTTGCTGTTCTCAAGAACAAGAAGAAGAGAAGCCATTACGCCTCTTCTAGTCTTGTCTTTGTAGTGTAAGTATGTAGCCTATTTAGCTCCATTGTTATTTTCATCCCAGTTACCCTTCTCTATGCTAGAATTTAGTAAAAACTTTCTATTTTAATCACACATGGACTCTGAGTCTGAATTATTTTACTCTGACACTGCTAAGCTATATTATCTCTGCTGAATACAATTTTTTAAATATCTCACAAACCCCAACACTGACGAACAAATAGCCTGCCCATTTTTTTTTTTAAAGAGTGACTTGCTTGCTTCATGTTTACTCAAGTCCCACTTTCTGGGATGAGACTTACTTCCCAGACAATAGCCTCGGAGCCTTCATATCTTAAGAACCAAATGTCCTTATCCTTTCTACGTCCGTCCAGACACATCCTAGACTGACCACCCCCACCCCCTCCACCCCGAATAGCTGCGATTTCAAAGATATAAATATACATCTTAGGGTATTTGTCTAGATTTGATGTGCTGTTATGTTTCTCTCTGCCTAGCGATAGCGGCGTCAAGGCTTATGCACCCTTACCTGGGAGTGAGTTCTGAGCAAACACGGCCAGGATTGTGCTATCTGCAACTAACAGAGTAATCCCATGCAGAGTTACTCCAATCGAAGCCCTTTGAAAGCAGTGTTTACACCGGAGTAACTCTTCATAGGATCGCACTGTAAAAACCTAATTCTATGAAGCCATTTGTCATATTTTTATGCCGCCTTTCCTCCAAAGAGCTCGGGGCGGTGTACGCGACTCTCTTCGTTCCTACAACGGTAACTCTCTTATTTTCTTGCTCTCCGAATCCACCTTCAGGCTTCGGAGCTCCAGAGGGCAGCAATATTCAACGGGACCGTCTTCAGTCTGTTGTGACTAATCTGTTAGAGCCGTCTTCATTATGTTGTATGCTAACTTGCTGTTCCCCGTCAGCCTACATGTATGGACTCTTGACTTCCAGGTCAATGTATCTGAGGAAGTGTGCTTTTGCACACGAAAGCTCATACTTGAATAAAACTTTGTTGGTCTTAAAAAGTGCCACCGGACTCAAACTTTGTTCCTCCCTCTAACCGTTACTCTGTTTCTGAAAGCAGCGGGATCGTTACCCTTTAGGATCACGGCAAACATCAGGACACGTTTTATTTCCCATTTCTTCTGCTGAAACAGAGTCCCGAACGTCTGCGGTGCAGTTAGAACTCTACTTTACTTAGAGTCGGACCTCTAACTTGGGAGATATTATAGTGCAATCCTATACAAAGTTATGCCACTCCAAGCCCATTGACTCCAACGGATTTAGAAGGCCGCAACTCTGTTTAGGATCGCCCTGTTGCCACCAGATAGAGCTAGACTTTCCTATCATGTCAGGAATTATCTCCCTCCCCTCCTCTCTTATACCCCCCCTTGTAGTGAACTTTCAGATCGACGAAGGGCTCTGTGGAACTCAAAAACTTACCCGCTTACTTCGTGAGGTTTTACAACACGGTCCCGTGCCCCTTTCGAATCACTTGCACTTCATTTTATTCATTTCCTTTATTTATATCCGCCTCCCTCCCCAGTGGAGACTCAAAGTGGCTTCCCCCGTTCTCCTCGCCTCTCCATTTTTATCCTCACAACAGCCCTGCAAGGTCGGTTAGGCTGAGAGTGTGCTGCTGACCCAAGGTCACCCAGCGAGTTTCCATGGCTGAATGGGAATTCGAACTTGGGTCGCCCAGACCCTAGTCCGACACTTTCACCAGGCTTGGTGGCAGCCCAAGAAAGCGAATCAGTCTGAAACGAGTTTCAGCAGCAAATGACACAAATTAGGTATCCGGGTCCAGGTGATGGAACGCGACGCAGTGGGACGCCGTAGACGGCGCTGACCGCACAATCCTGGACAGACTCACTCCCTTCGAAGGACCCTGGACCAGTGCTCCCTCTAAGCCGTGGAGTCTTGTGAGCAAACAATCCTACTTTGTGAGCTACTGGCAATAAAGTTGTGAGCGAGCGGTTTGGCCGCTGCATGAATCAGTTTGCTCTGGAGCCCTCCTTCCTGAGCGAAGACAAAAATGTGTGAGCTGGAGGCTGAAAAACTGTGAGCTAGCTCACACTAACTCAGCTTAGAGGGAACACTGTCCTGGACCGCAGTGAATTTAGAAGGGCACAACTCTCTTCTGCAGAAGTGAGCAGAGACTCACGAAAGCTCAAGCCCTGCCGCATATTTTGTTCGCCTTTAAGGGGCTCTAGGCCTGTTGCTCTTGCCTACTGCTGGAGGCAGACGAACCCGGCGACCCATCTCGATCTCTCTCTTTAAGATGACGCTCAGGCACCTGTTGAACGTTGCTGGTGAAATCGGCGACCTGGGGGGGGGGCCTGGCACCCCTTCTGTCTCTCTCTCTCTAGAGAGAGTAACAGGGCGGGGTTTGGATCTAGCCGTTTCCCGACTGCAGTCACAGATCCAACAAGCTTCTCGGCAGAACGGCCAGGCTGCCAGATTACCTCTCTCCAGGACCTAGAAGAGGATCAGATGCCCATCTGTGCAGCATTACACACAAGCCAAAACAGCAACTCCAAAGAAGCTTGGGAGAAAACATTTGGGGAAAACATTGGCGTAAACGTGGTCCCCCCAAAAGTGAAGAAAAACCTGCAGAAAAATCAAAGCGGATAGTGTAGGCACCCCACCATCTGTGCAGCATTACGCACAAGTCAAAACAGCAACTCCAAAGAAGTTTTGGGGGAAAACATTTGGGGGAAAACATTGGCGTAAAAGTGGTCCCCCCAAAAGTGAAGAAAAACCTGTCAGATGCCCATCTGTGCAGCATTACACACAAGCCAAAACAGCAACTCCAAAGAAGCTTGGGAGAAAACATTTGGGGAAAACATTGGCGTAAACGTGGTCCCCCCAAAAGTGAAGAAAAACCTGCAGAAAAATCAAAGCGGATAGTGTAGGCACCCCAAAACGTGTTGAAGTTGACAAAAAAAACCCCAAAACCGGTAGCAACATGGGTCCTCAACTGATGGACACCTGACATGCGGAAGAGCCACTGATTTTCTCTAGGCTGGAGGGGAAAGTCCGGTCGCTTGAATAGGGGATATTATTTACCAGGTTCAGCTGCCCATTTCCACGCTTTAAGTCTCAATTCAAGGGACAGGACATTTTCTCCCAGGCCCACTGGCACCCCCAAAGTCCCATCTGCTCTGGAAAACCAAAAAAGCTCCCAAGAAACGTCTGCATAGACAGCCATTCGGCATCGGTGAATGCAAGGAAGGAAGGAGGAAGAACGGGAAATCCGTGGCTCTGTTTTACGCCAACTTCCAGTTGTTTTATTTTAACGCATTCCAACAAACCTCCTGCGCAAGCCTCGGTGGATGGGAACTGGCGCAGTTGCGCAGCCACAGCCGTTTTCATTTCAGTAGGGCTGATGGACGGCGCTTTATTTAATTCTCGGTTTTCGTGCAGAACAACTCAATGACCAACAAGATTTTACATCCCCCCTGCCTAAACAGGAAATGTTCCATGGCATTAACATCCTCTCGACTGGTGGTTGTTGCCGTTTCTGGGGGAGTTCTCCAAACCCTTTAGACCTGTGGCCGGAGCTTGCTGCAAAAAAGGGACCCGTGTCAGTTTCAACAAGCCTGAACTCGAGCAGATCTGCCGGTAGTCTAGAGACTTCAGTTTAGCCTGCTTTCCTTGCTTCTCTCACCAGCTCCTTGGCCCGCATAGGCTTCCTTGCAAGGAAGCTGTATTCATTTCCAGCGCCCGGGGGCTTACTTGGGAGTAAGTAGACGCGGAGGGGGGGATATATGAACTCAAAGATCGTTGGGGAGTTGGTTTTAATGTCTGGGCATAGGGCAGTGGATTAATTTAGACTTGGCCAGGCGATTGTTTCAAAGTAAACATCAGGAAACGGGCCTAATTTTCTGTCTCTCCCCCCCCCCGCATTTCCTGTCCATTTAGCCTGGTTTAAAAACTAACACACACACCCCAGAGATGCCATGCAATTTAAGATTCCACTTCATGCATCTCTTGAAGTGGGCTCTGACCCTTGAGAGTTTAGAATACAATCAATGTACCAGTCTTTAATATGCTAGCCCCTTGTTTACCTGTATATATATACAGCCTTGTTTAATTTGCTTGCATGACTGTGGATGCTGCAACCTCTATCCATAACACCATCGAAGTAGCAGATTGGAATCCAGGGGGCAATAAAGGTAAATGAAATTGTCTCAAAAAGCTCCTTCTCCCCTTCTGAGACCTTCTGTCTAGTTTACCAATTTGTATTTTTAATTGCACTCCTTTAATGGCTTCCTTCACCTGTTTGGGAAAGTGTCCCAACTGTCCATATAATTCTCTGCAAGCAAAAGTACCACATAGGAGGTATTAATCTACCTCCAGAAATGTAATAAATAATTCCTCACATTTGATTTCTAGCCATGTGCATTTTTATGCTTTGTCCTTGAAGACCTGCGAATACCTCCTCAATAGAGCATGCGCCTCTGTATTAGCTGGCTCCTTATAAGTATACTTGATAGGCTGTAAAGCTAAAATAGTCAATTCTTTTGAAAAAAATCAGTGCAAAGCAATTCTGTTTCCTTAGAAGTAAGAGCTGTGGTGTACAACTCTTTTGTAATTGTTCTTAGAACCCTATGAAACCAGAACATTATTAAAAATAGGCTCAGGTGGGTAGCCGTGTTGGTCTGAAGCAACAGAACAAAGTTTGAGTCCAGTGGCACCTTTAAGACCAACACAGTTTAATTCTGGGTTTAAGCTTTCAAAAGCTTAAACCCAGAATTAAACTTTTTTGTTCTTAAGGGTGGCACTGGACTAAAACTTTGTTCTATTATTTAAAATAGTTTAATTATAACTTCTGAGTTTTGCAATTTAGAGATTAATATAATATAAATCACTAAGAGTGCAATCTTATACTGAATTCCACAGAAGTAGGTTTTACTGAAATCAACAGGACTTGCTGGTGGGTCTTTATAGGCTCTGTCATTTTTGAGAAACTGTTCTTCCTAAGACGTCTGCACCCTCCTCCTGCTGGCCTAATATCTGAGGTTTTCTTTAAGCTTCTAAGCACAGAAAAATAAATGTTATTGAATTTATACCTTTAAATAAAAATGTAGCCATGCCCTTCCGTCTTTCTGATTATTCTCCAATATTAAACACATAAAAGGCAGAGAGTTTTCAAAGAAAGGCCTCCCACTACAGCCAACAAATCTTCCTTTAAACAGTTAACCGGATATTTTGTATTCATTCCAAAATGCATATCAGCACTAACACTGAGACAAATACTTATAAAGAAAAAAAACACAATATTTCAAAAGAAGGCAAAGAGTTTAGAATTAAATCTCATACCTTTTCAATCATTTCCAAGTTTTCAGCCAAGTTCTGGGTCGTTAGCACAGGAAAATACATGGAGCAGATCAAGGCCTGCCTAATACATTTTAGCACCTAAAACAGAAAAGCCAAATATTTCCCCCTCACTTTCCCACTATTTCAAACTGGGCACAACCCACTAGAGTGGGGGAGTGTTTTCTCCTGTGCAAACCTAATAGAAATGCAGTGCCCTTGACCAGCTCCCATCCATTGCAATGAGACCTATGCAGGGGAACCTCCCAGGGGCTAGCTCTGTTGGTCTCCTATTCTGCAAATTTTAATGGTGCTCCAAATTGTCCACCTCAAGAGGCAGGCGCCTCACCTTGACTCCTGGTAAAGCTACTTTGAAGAGTGGGCATGAGGCACAGAGAGACAGGGACAAGTGAGGAAAAAAATATTTCATAATATTATTATAGTTTTTGTATTTGTTATTATTCTACACAAGTACCTGTAGCAGGAAGCAAATTAGTAGTATAAGCTTTTTACACAGTACTGCTAAGAATACTGGGCCCCATCTCAGTATCCTTTCCACCAGCTCTGTGTGAGTCGATCAATAGTTTTCTCCCCAGAATCTGAAGTAGGGCTGAAAACAAAAGGATTTGTGTAAGGCCTTTACCTAAGGCCACCTGGGGAATCAGTGACCGAACTTTGAAACGGGTTCACAACTCATGCTCTTAACCATTCAGAAGAATACTTTTCAAAGGAGACCATTTTCATGCTGCACACTAAGGCCAGATTTATAACTGGGGGAGCACATGATACTGTCTTTCTAGGATTGTTCCAGAATTCAGTTGGGGAAGTCCCACGACTTGATGAGAAAGCACAGGGGTACAAGTCTTATGAGACAGTTCCACTTCAAAATTCAGGTGTGTGTGGGGAGTCATGTGACTGAAAAAAGAACACGATGCAGTGCTCCTTAGACTATTCCACTTCAAAATGCAGGTAGGGAAATCATGCGATTGAATATTCCCTCATAGCAAGAACTAGGGAAAGGTCAGCTGTCAATGCTAGCAGAAAGTGACCTCTCTGATGGGCTAGCTTATTATCTGCAGCCAGAGAGGACTTGGCCCTTCTCAAGCCTGCATCTCCCAAATCTAAATTCCAAATAGTACTGTCCAGTTAGGACTATAGCATGTATTTCCCCCCAGTCATGCATCGAATACACCTTAGAGCAAGGGTGGCCAAACGTCCTCAACGCAAGAGCCACATAGAATAAACATCAGATGTTTGAGAGCAGCCGCAAGACATAAACAAATATCACACACAGATTTTTATTTTTAAAATATGGAGATTTCCTTTTTATTAACATTAAATGTGACTGCCAAAAATAAAAACCAAAGAGGTCAAAACAGAATCTGAGGATGCCAGTCACAGCTACCGGCAAAACGTCAGGACCTACAATGTCAAGACCACGGCCATACAACCCAGAAAATCTACAACAGCTAAAAAACAGAAATTGATAATGATATTTATTTGTCTAAGAGGGAGAGAAAAAGAGAGATGTGGAAAGAAAGAATGAAATAGGTGGAAAGAAAGAGAGAGAGAGAAACAAAGAAAGCAAATAGATGGGAGGGAGGGAGAAAAAAAATATGCCTCCCCTTCGCTTCCCTACCTGCTGTGCCTGGAGCCGCACAATATGTGTGAAAGGCCTCCCTTTCTTAGAGTGTACCGAACCCCTGAAATATTTTTTTCTTAAGCATGTATGGATGTTCCTACATTTTCAGGCTCCAGCACAACAATTCCAGTAAGGAGTGGGATGGGGACAGTCAGGTGTGACATTAGCTAGGCTGGTCAGCAGCAGTTGGGAATGTCAGAGGCCCCGTGTAGACTTTAGAGGAAGGGACTGTGCAAACTTCAGTGCCTTAAAAGGAAATTGTATGCCGGTCATTTGCTAGCAGGGATCTGCTGAGCAGATTAAGCCTCAGCAAAACCTTGCATGGGAGAAGCTGCCTTTGGAATCAAGGGGGAGGCCTGCAGAAAACTTTTTTTTAGGGCTGTCCAGTCCCTCCCCCCACCAAAGCTTTCAGAAGCAATTTGCCAGTCACAGCTGAATTAAATGGGACGTGATGATCGTTCTGATCTCTGGTGCTACCCTTCATCACTGGAGGAATCCTACTTGTTCTGTTGTTGTTGTTGTTGTTGTTGTTGTTTGCTGTCAAGTCACAACTGTCTTATGGTGACCCCGTGAGGTTTTCAAGGCAAGAGACATTCAGAGGTGGTTTGCCAATCTGCACCAACTTTGAATGCTTGGTTCCAAAAATTATGGGACCAATATATTATGGGAAACATCATTGATAAAGTTAAAGAAACACTATTATTCCTTAGCAAATCCAATTTTGATGAAAAATGGTCCCCACCACTTGTATTTTTATCTCGTCAGCAGTTTGTCCCACCTGAATGGTCTCAGTTGCAGCAATGAGTATAACACTCACGGAATCATTATGAGAACTATAGTTCTTTAGACCACCCTTCTTTCGCTTGCTCCTTCTGGCTGTATTATCCCTTGGACTAGAGTTCCGGTTCTTATGAATGTTTTCTATACACCTCAGTTCAATGACTTTTTCTTGTATTGTATTTCTGTTTTTGTGTTAATAAAGTTTCTTAAAATTAAAACAGAGGCGGTTTGCCATTGCCTGCCTCTGTGTCACGACCCTGATATTCCTTGGAGATCTCCCATGCAAACACTGGCCAGGGCTGACACTACTTAGGTTCTGAGATCTGATGAAATTGGGTTAGCCTGAGCTATCCAGGTCGGAGCCACTAATATTAGGAATATTGAAAATATATTTATTGGGAGAGGGTGATCATGAAATAGTGTTGATTGAATCTCCCTGTAAGCAAAAGTCTGCCAAATGCTAGTTGATTTTAACTTTTAGACAAAACAACTGGCACGTTCTAAATTTTATTAGAAATTCCAGAAGGCTACATCAGACGCGGAGCTTTGTAATAATAATGTCTGAGACAGAATAAAATTTTGTTGGTCTTAAAGGTGCCACTGGACTTAAACTTTGTTCTAGTGCTTGAGAAAGAGCGTGCATTCTAACTGAGCTTCCCGTTTGGGGGTGAAAAAGAATCCTTCAGAAGTCTTTTAAAGACAAAATGAATTCTCTTGGTAGCTGGAATGTGTGAATCCATGAATTCAACTCTTCTGACGCTGTTTAGTCCAAAGCAAAATGAAACCCACAGAATGGAAAGAACGTTATGAAGAAAAAAACCACCACATTTATAAGGTACTTTAATTACTAGCTATGAAGCTATCAAACCCTCTAGACTGCGTTCAGGCCTCTGTAAAAAGTCTGGCTGGAGATTTCCTGTCAGTTCCCTTGAAAGAAGTATGTGTAAACTATTAATTTTTGTTTTTGACCTTTCTTGGACATGTTGGGGGGATTTCTCCCTCCTGCCCCTAAAATATCTAGCTCCCTTGGTGAAGTTTGACATCAAATACCCAATACAATAAATTAGTTGGTTCCAAATTCAGAAGACTTGGCTTTTCTTAAAGGCCGGCATATTTAAAAAATAATTGGCGGTTTTGGAACAGTGAGCAAGAAGTAGGTGTGTATTCTGATGAGAGCAAAACCAATAAGAAAATAGAAGCAGAATCCCCCCCCCCATTATTTTGATGATAGTGAATCTTTGATCATGGTATAGCTGAACAGGAAGATGATCGAGAATGGAAAAGGAAAGACTTCACCGATGACAACGGCCATTCCCCTGTTGGACTGCACAACCATCGGTGATCTGCTCATACCACATCACTCCCTGTGTCAATACAATAATTTCCTCTTTCCCAGCACTGGATCCACTTTGCAGCTGCTGGGAAGCCATTGTTCTTGCAAGTGTGTCTGCTCCGGAGCTGCATATTGCTGCATCTTTCGCACATATTGTGTGGCTCCCGGCAGGGCACCTGGGGAAGCGAAATATCATTAGCAAACAAATTAGCATTGGACAAATAAATATCATTATCAATATCTGCTTTTACCGCTTTTGTTATTATTTTTGGCAGTCTCATTTAATGTTAATAAAAAGCAAATTTGCATATTTCCAAGTTAAAACGTGTGTGTAATAATTGTTCACGCGGCTCTCAAACATCTGACATTTATTCTATGTGGCTCTTACGTTAAGCAAGTTTGGCCACCCCTGGTCTATCGTGTAACTTTTTCTCTGATGATGGAGCTTGTGCTAAGGCCATGGGTGTTCGTAGAATGGGTTCCATGCAGGGCTTTTTTTCCTGGGAGAACACACCAGAACAGAGTTCCGGAACCTCTTTGACAAAATTATTTTTAAAATGTTTAAAAGCTTACAAGTTTTCAGTATACAGACTGAAAACTTCATTTCCCTCTTGAGAGTTCCGGCACCTCTTTTTCCAAGAAGAAAAGAAAAGAAAAGGCCCCAGTTCCATACAGACATTATCAGACACACTGTTGTCGGCTCCTTGCCCCCTCCGTGCCATTTGAAATGGCCTGCCAATTTTGTGTTGCTTCTCTGTTGTCCCCCCCTTCTTTTTTGGGGAGAGGGGGCAGATGTGCACCCAATTTTTTTGCAGTGCTTATGATTAAACATACAACAAACAATACAATATGTACAAACAAACCCTAACCCTTCCCCCAAAGGCTATGTCATGACAGCAATTGTCCTCTGATAAATATACAAGATTTGTATATGTCTGCAAGAAAGCATTTGTATAAGAAATCATAGAAATAAACGAACGAATAACTAAAAAAAACATACAGACCAAAGTAAGGAAATGTTGAGATGAAAAAAATCATATAGACCAAACACATTTCAATTAAACAGTCTTCTTCAGTGATCTCAAAGAAATGAATAGCACCATTTGTCGTTATATGGGCACCATTTCAGTTTCTGTGCTGGAAAATGAGGGCTGATTCAGTAAGTCATAAAAACCATTCTTTGCCTGTACATCCTAAGTCTCCCCTTGCTCAAGAACAGCATATTTTAAGAAGGCCCCTTTCCAGGGCTGGATTAAGACCAACTGATGCCCAAAGCACAGCCCAACAACATTGCCCCTCGGCCCTTCCATTGCTTAACCGACAAGACATTAAGACTCAATTAGTGCTGAAAGTGAAATCAAATAAATGCTGAAGGTAAAATAAAAATTCAGTTTTCTTCCAGGCCAGACCCCACAACTCTGTTGAATATAAAATAAAAACTGGCCTCCCCTGCTGGAGTTGAAGCTTACCACTTCTACGCGCCCCAGATTAAGAAGATCTCAGAAATCCAATGGCGCCAGCTTGGAAACTATGTTTTGGGGTTTTTTTACCATAATATTTTATTAGGTTTTAACATAAAACATATCAAAAACATACAGGTTCTCAAGCGTCAGTGTAGCAATTAAAACCTGAATAAGTCAAACAGTGTACAAGTTTCCAGCATCTCTTAAATAAATATACTGTTATTATTAATGTTATGTATTGGTTGTGATTGCGATTTTATTGAATTTTATTGAATTTTATGTATGGCTTAGGCCTCTGTAAGCCGCCCTGAGCCCGTTCGCGGGGTAGGGCGGGGTAGAAATACCCGAATAATATTTCACTTTACTAATAGATTCCCAATCAAAAGATTCAAAGGTTAACTTATCAACAATTGGATACCATTTACCGGTTGGGTTTAGCAGTTTACATTCATTTTGATCATTTGTATTAAAGATTGAAACAGTTTCAAACATAAACCATGTACGAAGATAAATAGTGTGTCCTGTTTTAATCTATGTTCTTTTAAGATGTTTTTAATTATTCTGTAATATTGTACTTATGTGTTTTAGAACTTACTTGTGATTCGTCCTGAGCCCGCTTGCATGGAGGGCAGAATATGAATTGAAAGAAAGTAAACAAATAAACTTAAAAAACTATTTAACACTAAATAGCAGTAAGCAATATAAGCAAAAAGCCCTCTGCGGTGCCCCCCTTCCCTTAGCGCCCTAAGCACATGTTTATTTTGCTTAATGTTTAATCCATGGCTGCCCCTTTCAAGTCCCCGTTTTGCTTTCCAGGTGACATTGTTGGAACAGTTGCATTCCCTCAGCTTAACTCACAGGGTTGTTGTAGGAATAAAAAGGGGGGGGGACACAGCCATGAACACCACTGTGAAATTGTTGGAAGAAGAAAGTTGGGATTCTTAGCAATGCTCCCTCTAAGCTGTGGAGTCTTGTGAGCAAAAATTCTACTTTGTGAGCTACTGGCATTAAAGTTGTGAGCAAATGATTTGGGTACAGCATAAATTAGTTTGCTCTGGAGCCATCCTTCCTGAGCTAAGACAAAACGTGTGTGAGCCGGAGGCTACAAAACTGTGAGCTAGCTCAAACTAACTCAGCTTAGAGGGAACACTGATTCTTAGATATTTTTTTTAAAATGTAGTTATAAATATCATCAACAGGTATGGCACTGTACAAAGTACAAGTAGGCCAGTTCCTGTGCCGAGGAGCTTCTAGTCTAGAATGTGTTGTAAAGGAGACCCCGCCCCCCAAAAAACAGGAGAGATGGGAGATGGAGAGAAACAGAAGAAGAATGTTTTCTTCTTTTAGACTGAAGTGTGCAGAATGACATCATTCTAAGCAGAGGTCATTTCGGGGGGGGACGCCAACCAGTTCCTCTGGAGGGCCAACAACAGGGCATAGAGGCGGAGGCCTCCCGCCCATTAGAACATGAGTAGAGCCCTGCTGGATCAGACTAGTGGTCCTTCTAGTCCAGCCTCCTGTCTCACACAGTGGCCAACCAGTTCCTCTGGAGGGCCAACAACAGGGCACAGAGGCCAAGGCCTTCCCCTGATAAGAACATCAGAAGAGCCCTGCTGGATCAGACCAAATAGTCCATCTAGTTCAGCTTCCTGTCTTACACAGTGGCCAACCAGTTCCTCTGGACTTTGCTTGTTCACAGTTGCCAATGGCCCTCCAGGGCAGCACCCAACCAGGAATGATCCCAGGAACATAAAAGGCCAATCCTTCCTTTCTGGGTGGTCTTCATGCATCACCTTCTTCCATAGGGTTACCAGCTCCTGGTTGGGAAACACCTGGAGATTTTGGGGATGGATCCTGAGGAGGGCAGGGCTTGGGGTGAGGAGGAACTTCAGTGGGGTATAACTATAGAGTACACCTTCTCCAAGCGAATTTATTTTTGTTGCTTGGAGATCAGTTATAATCCCAAAAGATCTCCAGCCACCACCTGGAGACTGAAAGGAAACGAACAAGCTTCAAGTAAACTGAATATTGGAAAAAGAATTTTCAAGTCTGTGAAGACTTTTTTGGGGGCACAATACATCACAGTTGTCTGCTTCCTTTCTACCTCCATCCCGTGATCTCTCTCTTTGGTTTGCAACCACCTGGAGGTTGGCAACCCTACTCTTAGCCTATGGCCCAGAACAAGCCAGTCCAGGGAATCCCTGAACAACAGCTAAGGAGCTGGGGTTGTGTTGCATATTCAGTGCCGGATTTACGCATAAGCTAAATAAGCTACAGCTTAGGGCCTCGCAATCTGCTGGGGCCTCGAATAAAAACACAATATAAAAAATGAGTTCAAATATTAAAAAGGCGTATATATTTTAAATTTTTCTGAGACCAGCTGATGTAATTTAAAACAAGTAGGGGGCTTCTGGGTTTTGTATAGCTTAGGGCCTCAGCAAGTCTAAATCCGGCCCTGTGCATATTGTTGTTGTTTGTCTGTTTAAATTATATATTTTTGGGTGTTCCTTTGTGAGCTGTTTTGAGTCTCCAGTGGGAAGAAAAGCAGGGTGGATGGATGGATAGATGGATTGACAGACAGACGGACATGCACCACTACGCCCAATCTCACTGGAATGTCAGTATATACAATAACAAAAAAGCAACATTTCTTACTATATAATTAGAAACACACACAACATTAATGATAACACAAGAGAGACAGGCAGACAGAGCTTACATAACGTCTACACAGAACACACCATAAAACATAAAGCACAAAACAAGATCAATGCACACAAACCAACATGGTTAATAATTGCCCAGAAGTCCTTCCATCCTTGTAAACAAAATCTTTCTGAATATTCTTAGTGAATCTTTTCCAAATAAATTCTGATAAGCCAGCTCATTAATCCATTTTTTTTACAACCTAGCCATATACAATGGGGTTTTATCTGATGTTCAAAACAACACCCATTTTCTCCATTTATACATTAATGACGACAGCCCACATTTATCGGACCTCGGTAATTTATGGGTACTTCAAAACTGCAGTCTTTTGCTGGTAAGAGGCTGGCACTGCAGTCTCTCTAGAATCATCAGAGGAAACTATTAAAAACCAATTTGTAGTTGTTCTGCTGGAAGATATACATCTGCTTGCAATCTAAACCTGGGGGAAAAAATGTTACTTGAAAACATCTATAACTGCCAGAGTCCATTTCTGCCTTATGTTAATAGAAAAGAAAAGACATGTGTGTCACAGGTATTTTTGAGGATTTATTTTTTTTTGCAGTAATTATGAATGACTATAGTTCACGGTGGCTTTGAGCAAGTTCCATGTTCTTATTTTGTTTCCCCCTTTCTTTGGAGTATGCCACAAAGAAGGACAGAGTATTGGAGTCCAAGCCCCAACCTGAATATCTCAGGCTAGCCTGATCTTGTCAGATCTCAGAAGCTAAGCAGGGTCACCCCCGGTTAGTACTTGGATGGGAGGCCACCAAGGAAGTCCAGGGTTGTTAGGCAGAGGCAGGCAAGGGCAAACCACTTCTGAATGCCTTGGAAGCCCTACAGGGTCGTCATAAATTGGCTGTGACTTGATGGAGAGAGAGAGATGCCAGAGTGGTGTAGAGTGTTGGACTAGGCTCTTGGAGACTCCAGGTTTAAATCCCCACACTGTCATGGAAGCATGCCTGATGACCTGGGGCCTGACATACCTCACAGGATCGCCGTCAGGGTAAAATGGAGTAGAGGAGAATAATGTTAGCTGCTTAGGTTCCCACTTGGAAAGAATGGTGGGGTAGAAATTAAGTAATTAAATAAATCGAAATCACATTGAGATGACTGACTGGGTGAATTTCGGTAATTTCCCACATACTAGTACTTCCTCACATATTGGTACTTAATATCCTTTTTCCACTTGACATGTGCCAGTACTGGTATCCAACAGGTGACACACAATTGTATTTTGTATTTAATAACATTTGATAGCTGACAAGCAATGGTAATGGGTTACTGTTAAGAGCTTGTGATGGGCTTCCACTGGTTTCACCTTCTGAAATCTGTCCTGGGCTGATTTCCAAAATTTCTAATTTCTTCATCTCATACCATTCTACAAATGAATGAATTTCCTCTTGAATATTATCTGGAAATGTAGAAAGCAAAAACATCAATGAAGTGTCTGTTATACCTTCTGCATCTGCTTTCTCATACCCACAGCTCTGTATATTTTTAAAAGTGAAATTCTGCACCAATCCTTTTCTGATAAAATTCCTCAGGCTCTACCATTCATGCACACTAAGGAACTGTGAGTCCAGGGCATGGAGGTCCCATTCCCTCCATACTGCACTTCCTTCTTGGATTTGGGTATTTCACTCAGGGCTATTTTGGGGGAGGAACGCATAGGAACAGAGTTCCGGCTGGCTTCAGAGTTGGCCATGCCCACTACAGCCAAAACCTCTGCGTGCGTGGCTACAGAGGGATGGCCTGGAGAGCGACCCCCCCCATCGACTCCGAGGCAGGCGGGCCAGGGGGGTCCCTGGAAGGATTGGGGAGGCATTTAAATGCCTCCCCGTGCCTTCCCTGGTCTGTCCAAGGGCCCGGGTGCCCGGGCAAGCCAAGGGAAGGCAGTTTAAACTGCCTTCCCTTACCTTCAAGGGGGGGCTTGCCCGGCTCCCTGCAGCCGCAGGGCACCCGAGCAAGCCAAGGGAAGGCATGGGGTGTGGCCTAATATGCTAATGAGATGTACTGTCAGGTGTGGCCTAATATGCAAATATGTTTTTGCTGTTGGGTGTGGCCTATTGTGCTAATGAGTTCATGCTGGGCTTTTTCTACAAAAAAAGCCCTGATTTCACTTGATATTGCCTGCATGCTTTCAATACTTCCTTCATAAGGGCTAGAAACTTTCTTTTATGGGGAAAAGAAGTGTAAGATTCTCAGAATACAAAACTTGTCCTGTAACAAGATTTTGTTCCTGAACCAAATCAAAGGAAAGGATATTCCCATGGCTCTACTAATTAAATGTCTGTGAAAAGTTAAAACAAACAAACAAAAACCTTGAGAAATGTAGCAGGACAGCAGGACATCTTTGGCAGGGAAGGATTTGTGATGATGTAAAACATGGGTCCCCAACATGCACCCACCAACACCTTTCTTGGTGCCTTCCAAGAATTTTTAGAAAGTGGGCTGGGTCAGGTGGGGCTTTTGCTCAGCAAGGCATCAGATGGTCCATTGGAGAGGAGGAGGAGGAGGAGGAGGAGGAGGAGGAGGAGATTGGATTTATACCCCGCCCTTCACTACCCGAAAGAGTCTCAGAGCAGCTTACAATCTCCTTTCCCTCCCCCTCCCCACAACAGACATCCTGTGAGATAGATGGGGCTGAGAGAGTTCTTTTGAGAACTGCTTATGAGAGAACAGCTCTGAATGAACTTGTAACTGACCCAAGGTCACACCAGCAGCTCCATGTGGAGAAGTGGGAAATCAAACCTGGTTCTTCCAGATCAGAGTCCACGCTCCTAACCACTACACCAAACTGATTGGTTATGCAGATTTTTTTTAAAAAATGTTGCTTTGGCCGCTGCTGTCATTGCTACAGAAAAATCTTCACTGTGTGACTGACAGTAAGCTGTGGCAGTCATTTTATGGCTGGGTCCACCTCCTGTGGTAGCCATTTTAGGGCAGCCATTTTGGCACTGTGCCCACCACACTGTGTCAGAAATCCAAAGGCACCTGCAGACTCAGAAAGGTTCAACAGATATATATTGTTGGCACAGCGATCGTCATTTTCTTGATGAGAGAACCAAGTGAGCTATTGCTGTAAAACACTGCATTGGGAGTCAGGCAGTGGTTCTCCATTAATAAGCCAAATGCTTTATGATCTTCATCCTCTCTATCCTTACCATCATTCTTAGGGTAATCATTATAAATCCAATTTTATGGATGAGGAACTAAGCTTCAGAGCTTGTGACTTGCCAAAAGCCATTCACTGTGTCCGAGTGCGCTGGGATTTAGTCTCCAGGGAGCACCGCCAGCATTTGGAGTCTGCTGCCCCTGTCGTTTTTCATGATGGCCATACTATTTTATCGAAGAATGGGGAAAGCTCTTTAGCTCCATCCTGGAAACAATCCAGTAGATCTGGTTTGGTATGGTCCTTTGCTAGGCATGTGTCCAGGTCTGGTGTGCAGATGGGATCACTGGTGCACACTGGTAACTAGCTGGACTTGGAAGTATATCGTAGCAATGGAAAATGTGCACAAAACAAAAACCAAAAACGATCAAGGGGTTGCAGAATTTTCCTTGCAAAAAAAGGCTAAAGAGTTTGGGGATTTTTCGTTTAGAGAAAAGAGGACCAAAAGGGGGACATGACAGAAGTTTTAAAATGATGTATGGGGTGGAGATAGCGGACAGAGAAAACGTTTTCTCCCTTCTACATAACACCAGAATGCACAGGTAACCAATGGAGTTGATGGGCAATAGATTCAGGGTAGAAAAAGGGAGTAACTCTTCACTCAAACAGTGCAATCCTAAAACCAGTTTTCTGAGAGGAAGCCGCATTGTCTAGGACTCTGAGTAGACCTTCTTAGATTATAGGATTACTCTTAAAGGGAGATCAGCCTGTGGAATCTACTGCCATTAGCTATAGCTACAACTGCTAGTTTAGTTGGTTCAAGGGATTAGACAAACTCATAAAGAGCAGGTATGCCAGGATCTTAGCTGCAGTGACTGAGTAGAACCTCCATGTTTAGAGGCAGTAATCTGCTGGATACCAGTACTGGGAGTCAACAACAACAGCATGAGGCTTTGGTCTCTGTATCCTACTCATAGGTATTCTAGAGTTATCTGTTTGGCCAGTACATGAAACAAGGTGCAGGGCTAGATGGACCATGGGTATGATCTAGCGGGACACCTCCAATCTTCTTAAGCCAGGCACATAAAACATACACAGATGATGCTTTAAATGTTCACCCCAAATATAAAGTTTGAAGGCAACAAACCTATTTTTTGCAGACAAAAACACAACAGGGAGACATCATGGCTGCAGTTCCCCGGGGAGCGTCGCCTAGGTGGCAGACCTGGCTTTGCATCAGCATAAATGAACAAGATGGTGCTTCTTCTGCAGAAAGAACATTTGGTGATATCAACAGCTCCCTCTCTTAGCTTTTAGGAGGCCAGCAACAACACATATCATAGAGAACCAGTGCAATTTAATGGCTAGAGTGCTGGAACAGGATCTGGAGAAAGTCAAGTAGGAATCCCCAGTCTGGCATCGAACTTTGTAGGTTAAACCTAAGAATATAAGAGCCCTGCTTAAAAAGATTTCCAGCGACCAAATTCTATAATTCTCTTCCAAGCTGCTTCAAAGGGGGGGGGGAGGTCCCTTCCACCCATCCATTTGTTTTTCCAATCTCTTTAAACGGCTATAAGATCCAAGCCTTTCCTCGCTTTCCTCACAGGGTTGTTTATTAGGATAAAATAGCAGAGGATGAAATAATGTTGTAAACTGCTTCAGGGGAGTATAAACATGAGAACCTATTGTCTAGTTCAGGGTTCTCCAACATGGTGCCGGTGGGTTCCATGGTGCCCGCTCACATCTTTTCTGGGGCCCACCAAGCGTTTTTAGAAAGTGGGTGGGACGGGGAGCTTTTGCCCAGCCAGGCTTTTCATTGGCCACTAGAGATTTGATTGCATGTGCAGATTTCTTAAAATGTTGCTTCGGCAGTAGCTGCCACCACAGTACAAGGATCTTCACTGAATGACTGAAGGTAAACTGAGGCAACCATTTTGTAGCCGGCTCCACCTCCTGCAGCAGCCATTTTATGGCAGCTATTTTGTAGCTGCGTCCAACAGGCTGTGTCAGAATTCCAAAGGTGCTCTTCGGCTCAAAATGGTCGGGGACCCCTAGTCTAGTTTTAGCAGACTCTGGTTTATTGTTGTCAAGTGGTTTTTATGAAGCTTTTAAAATGGCAGTTGTTATTTCAGACTGGAATTTTAGTTGTTATGATTTTTGCTTTTGTGGTATTTTTGATCCAGCATGTACATGTTGGTTTGTTGATCAGTTTTGAATCCTTTCTGCCAGTGAAGCATCCATGAGCCTTTTTTTATTCTCAGAACAACCCTGCAAGGTAAACTCCAAAATCAAAAGCTAGGTAGTACCTTTCATTCTGTGGTTAACAATGCAATCCCAAGAATACTTTCTTGAGAATAATTTCCAATGAATACACCTGAGTACACCTCTTTAGGATTTATCTGTACATGGCTTGGACTAGAAAGGTCTGAGTTCAAGTTCTGGTTCACAGTTTACCTGGTGATCAGCTTAACCTCAAGGGTTGTTCTGAGCATGATAGGATTCGGGGAGAGCCAAGTACACTCAGCTCTGAGCTCCTCAGAGGAAGAACAGGGTAATCCTATTTTCCTAAAACTGAGTGAATTATTTTGCCCCCTCTCATCATTAAATCCCAGAAAATATAATCAATTAGCTTTGAAAAGGTGGGAAGAATAGAGCAGAAAGAACTGGAGAAGGTGAGATAAGAAGTGCAGCATCAGGTGGGAAGTTCAACTCTTCTTGGGTCTTATTCAGCTCAGCTAGGATACCATTAATGAAATATCAGTTCAATTGACATTAAACGAACAATTGCATTGATCTCCCTTTCTCCATGGACTTCAAAGACAGGGTTCTCAAGCACATATTTTCCTCAAGATACTGACCCGACCTCAATTGCTTCAGTAAGGTTTCTGTCCCAAGTGTCTTTGGGTTATTTAGATCCATGCAATGGTCACTTCCAGGCTGGACTACTGTGACTCACTCTATGCGGGGCTACCCTTGAACCTGATCTGGAAATTGCAGCTAGTGCAGAATGCAGCAGCATGCCTGCTGATGGCAATGCATGCACAGGTGCACATTCAGCTGGTGTTGAGCCAACAGCACTGGCTGCCAATCAAATACCAGATCTGGTTCAGGTTTATGATTTTTACCTTTAAAGCCCTAGGCAGCCTGGGACCATCATACCTGCAGGACCGCCTCTTCCCATATGAGCCCTGGAGAGCTTTTCGCTCTTCTGACCAACACCTCCTGGTGGTCCCCGGCCCAAGGGACGTCTGCTTAGCTTTGACCAGGGTGAGGGCTTTTTCAGCCCTGGCCCTGGCTTGGTGGAGCATGCTCCCATCTGTGATCAGGGCCCTATGGGACTTATTACAGTTCCCCAGGGCCTGTAAAATGGAGCTGTTCTGCCAGGTCTTTGGTTGAGGCGGTAGCTGTTCAATCATTCTGGCCTCCTCTGTCCAGCAAAATGGAACCAGTGTGGTGTTAGAGGGTCAGACTAGGATCTGGAAGACCCAGGTTCGAATCTACAGTCTGCCATGGAAGATTGCTGGGTAATCTTTGGCCAGTCACTCTCTCAGCCTAACCTACCCCACAGAGTTGTTGTGAGGATAAAATGGAGAAGAGGAGAATGCTGTGAGCTGCTTTGGAGACAAAGACAGGGTAAAAATGAAATAAGAAAGTAAACTGCTTAGGTTTGATAATCACA
The DNA here is from genome assembly GCF_001447785.1 of Gekko japonicus. Taxonomy (NCBI): domain Eukaryota; kingdom Metazoa; phylum Chordata; class Lepidosauria; order Squamata; family Gekkonidae; genus Gekko; species Gekko japonicus. The sequence goes on from NW_015168072.1 coordinate 41,167, forward strand.
TCTTCACTTGGGGTACACTTTAATTTGTATACCTGTGTGCCCTGACCTGGATAGCCCAGGTTAGCTTGATGTCTCCAATCTCAGAATCTATGAAGGGGTGGGAAAATAATTGGGATGTGAAAAATAACTTGCTTTGTTTTGAAAGTTATTGAAAACGAAAGGCAATTAAATGAAAGTTGAGATATTAATTGATAAGGTTACCTGGTTAAGGGGTTATGGAATAAAAATAGAGAAGAATGATTGTAATTTTAAAATGGGATACAGAAAGAGGGTGGAGCATTGCGGGAGGCCAAGAAGAGGGGGGGAAGAAGGGGGATAAAGGGATATATGGGGTGAAATTGAAAATATATAATTGTAATGTTTTATATTAAATATATCCAAATAATAAAATTGTTGTTTTTTTTAAAAAAAAGAATCTATGAAGGGATGGACATTGTTAGTACTTGGATGGGAAACCACCAAGGAAGTCCAGGGTTGCCAGGCAGAGGCAGGCAATGGCAAACCATCTCTGTTCATCTCTTGCCCTTAAAACCCTATAAGGTTGCCATAAGTCTGCTGCCATGGCACTTTCCACTACCACATGCCTTCTTATCCATGTCTACTTTCTATGTAAGGATGTTGGGGGGAGGGTCATGCAGGGGAAAAAATATGCCCTCAAGCTCTTCAGACTGCTGCTAATCAACAGGTTATGGGCCCAGCATGCTTCTGCTGCGCAATGAGCCCCATGTGTGTTTGCTTTTGATTGAGCTAAATAGAATAAGAATAGGGCAGAGAGGAGGCTGTTTTCTTTCAAGCTGGATTTTCTCAAAAGCAGTCCTTTTAAACTCCTGCAGATTTACAAACTGAAGACCTTTCTCCTGAGTCTGCCTGAAGAACAGAGGAAGCAAGCTTGTAGTGTGTTTATGCCCAGAGAGGAGAGAGGCTGCAGGCCAAGAAACCGATGCCTTATTCTCCTGAACAAAATGGAGCTGCTTAGCACCTTAACAGGATTATTTGAGAAATGGCACATTGTCTGCTCATGCAGTCTGGACTGT
>NW_015168072.1:42219-49801 GCF_001447785.1 Gekko japonicus
AGAAGCAGCAAACACAGCTGTCTACTTGCATAATAGAATTCCCTCCAAAGTGACAGGGAAGACTCCTTTTGAGCTGTGGTTTGGAAGGAGACCAGATTTGAAACATTTAAAAGCTTTTGGTTCCAGAGCATATGCATATGTACTCAAGGAGAGAGGGGGAAAGTTGGACCCTAGAACTGAATTGGGGATCTTAGTGGGGTATGCTCATGGAGGAAGAGGATATAGGGTTAGGGTCCTAAAACTTGTATGGTCCTAAAACTTGTATGAATCCTAAAACTTGTATGGTCAAAGAATGTAATGTGGTGCACATAGAAGACAGTAATGTGTTGCAAGCTTCTAAACAAGGTAAGTCCACAGTGCAAACCAATCAGGACACTGCAGAAGTCTCTTTCAGTAATTTGGCCATATGGCTACCTGCAGGGACCACCACCAATGCTCTATCTAAGCTGTGGAGTCTTGTGAGCAAAAATTCTACATTGTGAGCTTCTAGCATTAAAGCTGTGAGCAAGCAATTTAGCTACTGCATAAATTACGTTGCTCTGGAGCCATCCTTCCTGAGCTAAGACAAAAATGTGTGAGCCAGAGGCTAAAAAACTGTAAGCTAGCTCACACTAACTCAGCTTAGAGGGAACACTGACCACTACCACCACCTGTGAGCAGGCAGGTCCACCTCCAGAAGACATCCCTCAATCAGAAGGGGAAATAGGAGAGCTTAGGTCAAGGGAGTCAGAGACTACCACTGCAGGACCATAGACAGGATTTTGTGGCTTGTGGAGCAAATTTTTTTCTGGTGGGGCTGAAGTTCTCAGTGCAAAAAGAAAAGCATTTACAGGAGAAATTCTCGTGGGCCTGTGCCTTTAAGAAAGTGGTCAGAGCTCCCAAAAGCCCCATCGTAGCTATGGGCCTGCACCACTGTGAGACAGTCAGCAAGGAGCAACAAAGGAGTACCACCACCAAGAAATGGCATTTGTGCACATGTGTGAAAGTAATTAAGCAGCCTGCACCTGTTGACAAGCAGCATGCAACTGTCGTCAAGTACATCACCTTAAGGATACTACTAAGTATTGCAGCTTCTTGGAAGATGAATGTTCAGCACCTACATATTGGGACAGCTCTTCTCAATGCAGATTTACTGGAAGAACAAGCTGCCAGTGCATGGACAAAGAAATTAACTGTGCTATTAAATAAGCAAGGCTTTCAACAAGGAAAGACAGACACCTGTCTATTTGCTAGAGTTAAAAATGGACTGTATCAATATATACTGGCAAACATGAATATTGTGTTGTCAAACCAAAGAGGATATACAAGAAATAGCTAACGTAAACAAAGGGGTAGAAGTGAAGCAACTAGGAGATATAAAACATTATCTTGGAATACAAATGGAAAGAACTGAGAATGGAAGTTTTCTCTTAAATCAGTAACACAACATTATAGACTTTCTTGAATCTATAGGCCTGAAAAATACCAAAACAGTCAGCACACCACTTGAGCCAGCTTACCTCAAACTAACGGATGGTGAATTGCTTAAAAATAATCATGAATACAGAGAAGCAATTGGCAAACTGCTTTATCTGAGCACAATATCTAGATCTGATATTTCTGCAGCACTTGGAATCTTGTGCAGAAAGACAAATTCACCAACTCATCATGACTGGAAAGTTGTAAAGAGACTGGCTAGATACCTTAAAGGAACAGTGGATCTAAAGTTAGAGTTTTTGGCTTGTGACAACCCAAGATTAATTGGCTATGTGGAGAAACGCCATTTTATACCTATGTTTAAGTTGGTGTGGGCCAGATAGGAGGGGACTATCAAACCTGAGGTAGGCCTTGGCCTAGTCTCCTCCTCATTCCCCCCCCCCTCCTGTCTCCAACCAGTAGTCAGAGGGCAGCTCCCTAGAGAGGACAGGAAGTCCATCAAGGCTGTGAGGAGATCTGCCCCAGAATGCTGCAGAAGGGAGAGCGACTTCCTGGGCGGGAAGGGCTGTTTGATATAGTGGAGCTTTTGGGCGGGAAGCCAGTCTGTGAGAATTGAGGTCGGTCTGCCTGAAGTCTGGAGCCAGTCATGCTGTCGGCCAGAGTCTGCAGGAGGCAGAGGCCATGTTGGGAGTTGTGCTAATCTAACTTCCTCCAGTGAAAGCAAGTCATGTGCCTGCCCTGCAGACCATCTAGACAGGGTATGTGTAGCGAAGGGAGAGATGGAGCGATTTATTATCCACCTTTATTTTGATTCTTCAGTTCACTGTTAATATGCCTGTATGATTTCAAAATAATTTCTTTTACTGTTGACCCTGAGAAGTCCCTCTGTACCACATAGTTCCCCCAGCCACTTGGACATGCTAAGAGTGGGTTGGGGACTCCCTGAGAAGGAGAACAAGGGCAAAATGGTCAGTTGCCAACTCTCCAGGGGAGCCCCAAAGATTACCAGGAAGCCCCAAGGTGGGTTCCTAGTGACATCAGAGGGAGGTTAGGAGGCTGTCCCGCCTGACCAGAGCCCAAGACAGGGACAGTGGTGGCAGCAATACCCGGAGGCAGTGGTTAAAAACTGCCCCTTCAGGTGCCAGGCCAGGCAAAGGAGGGGTGGGCAGAGCGGGGTCTGCCAGCTGACGCGGGCCCGTTCTGCCACAGGCTACATAGACACCAATTGGGCTGAAGACATAACTGACGGCCAGCCAGCCAGTGGTTACCTGTTCTTCTATGGAGAACAATTGAATTGGTCAAAAACAATCAATCATTTCTCAATCTACTGAGGAGGTAAAATGTGTGTCTGCTGCAAGTGCCTGTAGTGAACTAGAATGGATTATTCATCTACTAAAGGACTTTGGCACAGATGAACCTAAACCAACAACTTTGTTTGAAGACAATCAGGCTTGTATGACCATACGCAAAGGTGAAAGCACCAAACTGAGAAGCAAACAGATCGCCATCAAATGTTATTTCGTGAAAGATATGCAGTGACAAAGACTGATTGAAATAGAGCACAATCCTACCAAAGAGATGATTGCAGATAAAGATTGCAGATCTACTCACCAAGCCACCTGACAAAGGGAAGTTCGAGTACCTACAGAAGCTGAACTTGAGAAGGGGTGTTGGGATATTAGCTCCAAGTTGCCAACATTTCAGTCACAAAAGAGTTAAATCAATGTTTGCATGTAAACAGGATGTTGCCTAGCTGGGTAGAGATAAGTTGCCCAGAAAAAGTGTGGGTGTTGATTAGTAAAATGAAGTGATCTGTAATATCTCTATTGGCTAATAAAAACATTGCCTTGAAGGACTTTGCTCATGTATACATTTGTTTGCATGTTTATTGTAGGTTTTCTGTTCTTTGTTACAGAGGCAGAAGAAGCCATCTTATGCTTTCTACCTTTTAGCTGTATAAACATGCAGTCTGTTATGTTTGTTTTTCTCCAAAATGCAACTCCCTCCCTTATTAGCTCTAGATAAAGTATTTTTCTCTTTTAAGCACACACACAAAGTTGGCTCTTGGTTATTTACTCTGCAGTTGACAAAATAATCAACATTTCCCTCCTTCCCAACTTTTAAGATTTTCGGAATAAATTTCAAAACGCCAAGCCCCAAATTCCAAGCCCCCCCCCCCCAGCAAAAACATATCTAACTGGATCAAAGAACGTTTTCATTCTGGGGATATTGCAGTAGTCTTTAAAGAAGAAGAGGGACTCTCTAGCTAGGCAGGGTCATCAGAAGAACTCTCCTGAGAAATGTCTCCTGTTGTGAAGAAGAGCAGTAGCCAGCAGCGCATGAAGTCAGTAGTTCAGAAGGGTGTAACTTTGCCAAAGAGTGCGCCATTCACCTGAGACTGTTGAGAGAGGTACAGGAGGTTATTTGGTGGTGGACAGTGTCTTCAAATCACAGCCAGTTTATGGTGACCCCACAGGGTTTTCAAGGCGGGAGACTCACAAAGGTGGTTTGCTGTTGCCTGCCTCTGCATAGCAACCCTGGACTTCCTTGGACGTCTCCCATCCAAATACCGACCAGGACCAACCCTGCTTAGCTTTCCAGATCTGATCAGTTCGGGCCAGCCTGTGCCATCCAGGTCTGGCCTGCAGAAGGTTACTTAGGCTCCATGTCGAAAACCATTTGCCAAGGTGCTATTGCTGTCTGAGGAGCTGCGGTGGCTCAAGTGGTTAAGATGCTGAACTGCAGGCTGTGGAAAGTCGGTAGTTCAGCAGTTCGAGACCCGAGTGTGCTGCATGACGGAGTGAGCTCCCGTCTCTAGTTCCAACTCCTGCCAACCTTACCTAGCAGTTCGAAAGGAAGAAATTGCAAGTAGAGAAATAGGTACCACTTCAGTGGGAAGGGAACAGCGTTCCCTGCGCCTTGGTGTTTAGTCATGCTGGACACATGACCACGGAAACGTCTTCGGACAGCGCTGGCTCTTACCTTTTATTGCTGTCTGACAATGCTGCCTGCTTTCCAAACAGAGGATGTTGCAGATCGTGGTTATCTTCAGCCCACCAATCTCCCCAATCCCGGTTTTATCTCCATTCTTTATTTTTTAATTGGATAGAAAGTTGTTACACACGCTTGAACTTCAAGCCGCCGCCGCCAAGCAGGCTTCGCGCAAAGAGGGCGCTTTAAATACCCTTTGGTTCGAAGCGGGTATTGGAACAGTGTAGGAAAACACAGCCGGTCATTGCCTCTTGATAGGACGATGCTTTTCAGCGGATCCCAGAATATTCATCTACCTGAAAGCAATGCTCCCTCTAATGCTCTGGAGTCTTGTGAGCAAAAAATCTACTTTGTGAGCTACTGGCCTTAAAGTTGTGAGCGAGCGATTTGGCTACGCCATAAATCAGTTTGCTCCGGGACCATCCTTCCTGGGCTAAGACAGAAATGTTTGAGCCGGAGGCTAAAAAACTGTGAGCTAGCTCACACTAACTCAGCTTAGAGGGAACACTGCCTGAAAGTTGACCGAAGACTTGGGGTCCTCTCCAACGGGCTTCGGACAGCCTCGCAAGAATTGGGGGGGCGGGGGGAATGCAGACCAGAAAGGTTAAAAATAACGATTTCCACTAATGATCCTTACTTGTAACAGCACAATTGCTCGTGCCTTAATGGGAGTAGTTATAAATGCTGGGAAATGTTTTATGCATCCTTCGAGGATGGATGGATAGATGCCTCGTAGTGCACAGATAGCGGGTCTGCTCAGAATCATGTTTTTTATTCGATTTTTTTTTTGGTGGCCCACTCACCCAAAGGGTCTGGCGGTGATTTACAACATTAAAACTAGATAGAAGTTTACTCCAGTAGGGCTGATTCTCAGGGAGGTATTCTTAGGGTTGTGCACTCACTCCCAAACATTATGAGCCCACTGATGGCAGGGAGGGTTACTTCCTTCTAGAATTGGCCATTTCGGAATCATTTTTATTGGCAGTCCCAAACTTGTTTACTTGGAAGTTCCTCGGCTTTATATGAGGCAGTTGGGACTGATTTCTAGATAATTGTGCTTAAAATTGCACAAGCCTTAAGGATGCTGTCCAGAAGAAGTTGGCTTATTACATTAGAAAGAGAGACTGCTGAATTACAACTGATAATGAAGCTCAAGGCAATGCATCCACCTGGACTGAATCGTGACCTAGGTTTCCTCCTTCATTACCAATGCTGATTTCTCCATGCTTATTACCCCTCTGCATATCACACCTAATGCCTGCTATTGTCATTTGCCTGCTATTGTTATTCGGCATCTGAACTCACTCCACTTCCAATAAATAGGACAGATAGGTTCACATTGCAGCTTTATCTGAAGAAGCCAGCAGTGACTCAGAAAGCCACATATTTTGTTAGTCTTTAAGGTGCTACTGGACTCTTGCTCTTTTCAACTTATTACTTTAAGACAATACTGTCAAGTAGGCACAGGTAAAGCTGACTTATGGAGATCCCATAGGGTTTTCAAGAAACCTTCAGAGGTGGTTTGCTATTGCCTGCCTCTGCCTTGAGACCCTTGGTGGTCTCCCATCCAGATACTAACCAGGGCCAATCTACTTAGTTTCCAACATCTGATGAGATCAGGATAGCCTGACCTATCCAGGTCAGGGTGGCAGAGTCCTACTCAGCTGGGTTTCTTTTCAAGAAGGTGTTCTTAGGATTGTACTCAGTTTCATTCACTTGCTCCTTTTCTAACATTGTATATGCCACTGAATGCCAACAATGCCCTTCAGTTCACTGTATAGAGCAAACAGGTCAAACTGTTGGGTATTACAAGTTAAAAACACTTCAGTATTTACAGGGTCAATGATGTTTGTTAAGTCACGTGTTTCTCATGTAACCAATGTTCTTTAGATTGACCTTTCATAGAACTGCAGTACCATAACTGGAGATGCTAGGGAGTCAGATTGAGGATTTTTGTCTGCTAATATTGTATATGTAATTGTAAATTTGATTGTAAGGCAGTCAGTTTATGTCACCACGATGAGAGGTTAGGATTGGTAGTTATCAAGGTGACATTATAGAAGTTTGTTAGTACAAACTCAGGGTTTTGTAGCAGAGTATTGAGTGGTGGGTGTATATGTTATGTAGTGGTAGCATCAGAGTAGTTGTGGCCAGCTCGTGAGGGTTAGCAATTGTGGACTATCAGTGGTTTGAAGTTTGTACGTAAACTGCCGGTGGTAGCAATGTCTGGCCAGCATATTCCGGTGCTCTTGGGACGGGGTAAGTTTAGCGGTGGGCCTAGGCAGAGTTATAAGGGAAGGACGCAGAGACACGGAAGAGCTCGGTGCCCTTCCAACCTACGGCCCATCCCAAGGGTAGCTGGCAGTGGGGCCAGGATGGACCCCCCTCTGTCATTGGTGTTGTGCAACGCCAGGTCCATTAATAACAAGGTCACAATCCTACGGGACTATGTGACTGAACATCAGGCGAACCTGGCGTGCGTGACCGAGACCTGGGTGAGGGATGGGGAGACCGTGGCTCTCACCCAGTTAGCCCCCCCCCGGGTTACTCGGTCCTCCACCAATCATGGATTAGGGGGCGGGGGGAGGGGTGGCTATTTTCATTCGGGAGGCTTACTCCTTCAGGGCACTCCCAGCTGCGGAGATCGCGGGTGTTGAATGTGTTGGAGCGCTGCTGAGGGGAGTCTGGCAATTTGTCTGGTGTACCGACCGCCTAATGCACTGGCCAATAGTCTGCCGTCCCTGCTGGAGGCCGTAGCAGGCTGGGCGTTGGATCACCCTCGACTAATTGTCTTGGGTGATTTCAATGTCCATGCTGAGGACGCGGCCTCCGGCCGGGCTACAGATCTAGTGTCATCCATAGCGGCACTGGGACTCTCGCAGTTCGTTTCAGCCCCCATGCATCGGGCTGGACACATGCTTGATTTGATCTTTGCAGCGGGAGTGGAGGTGGACCAGATCACTGCAGAGGCAGTGCCATGGTCGGACCACCTGGCCCTGAAGGCCCATCTGAACATTCCACCTCAACCCTGTTTGGGCGGTGAGCAGATTTTTGCTCACCCACAAAGCCAAATGGACCCAGTGCGGTTCCAGATGGCCTTGCGGGATCTGAGGCCCCCTGGCGGCTCGTTGGATGAGCTAGTGGAGGACTGGCATGTCCAACTCTCCACGGCCAT
>NW_015168072.1:51605-61291 GCF_001447785.1 Gekko japonicus
TACAAAACAATTGCTGCAGCTGTTCACATATTCACAAAACAAGAATAATTATATGTTGGTATTTCTTTCTTTAATCCAAGGTTTCCTTTACGAAGTGCTTTACGAACTTCCTCGAGTCTCAATGTTCGTTTCGAGGGATATCTTTATCAAAATTCTGTTGTGTTGTAATTCTTTCACAAAGCAATCCAATAAAGTGGTTGACAATTTCAAAATGGCTATGGGTAGCTCCCAAGTTAACAAATGGTTCCTTTTCAACGGACAACTTAGACGTCGAAACGAACATTGAAACTCGAGGAAGTTCGTAAAGCACTTCAGTGACTTGATGTTCTGACCTGTTGAAAAGGAAACCTTGGATTAAAGAAAGAAATACCAACATATAATTATTCTTGTTTTGTGAATATGTGAACAGCTGCAGCAATTGTTTTGTAAACTGACTGAGAAGGAGATGCCATTCGGCTCTTCCCGTTTTTACCTTTTAGCTGCAAGGATGTAGGCATATTAGCTCTTTGTTATTTTATATCCTGTGTACCTTTTCCCATGTTAGGTATGTTAAACACACCATGGACTCAGTCTCTTAATACTCTCCAGACTTACTTAAAAAGAATCCCAACACAAACCCTACGCCAAAGGATAAATGGACACAACTCTGACATCAAGAATCACAAAATGGAGAAACCTGTAGGAGAACATTTCAACCTTCCAGGACAATCAATAGGGGACCCCAAAGTAGCTGTTTTAATGCAAAGGGATTTCAAAAACAGATTTGAATGGAGACTGCTGAATTACAACAATTAGGACATTGGTAAAGGTAAAGGTTCCCTTGCTCGAAAGCCAGTCGAATCCGACTCTAGGGTTGCGGTGCTCATCTCCGTTTCAAAGCCGAAGAGCCAGTGCTGTCCGAAGACATTTCCGTGGTCATGTGGCCGGCATGACTAAACACTGAGGCGCACGGAATGCTGTTACCTTCCCACCGAAGTGGTACCTATTTATCTACTTGCAATTTCTGGCTTTCGAACTGCTAGGTTGGCAGGAGCTGGAACTAGAGACGGGCGCTCACTCCGTCATGTGGCACCCGGGTCTCGAACTGCTGACCTTCCACAGCCTGCAGTTCAGCATCTTAACCCCCCCCCTTAACAGAGATATCGGGTTCTTATCTCACTACACAAGCTAAATGAGTTCTCTCATCTGTTAACTCTTTCATTATCTGTATGCTAATCTCTGCTATTCACAAATTTTACTAACTGCTTTAATCCAACCTTAGTCATACTTATAGTTAGTTATGCATCTTGACTATTTAGCCCTTCCTGGCAACTAACCCCCCCCCCATATGTAATAGTTGGCAAAGTGTGTTTCAATGTATCTGACAAAGTGTGCATGCACAGGAAAGCTTATACCCGAAACTAAACTTTGTTGGTCTTAAAGGTGCCCCTGGACTCAAACTTTGTTCTGTTGGTTCATTCCAACAGGGCTACTGTAATGAGTCCTTGTTTTTGGTGTGTGTGTGTCTCTTTAAAAGTTTGGTTGCATGGCTGTGGTAAGTAGACTAGAGTGGTTGAGAGAAGCATGTGTGGTATGATTGGTGGTTGACAGAGAGGGGGAAGGGTTTTGGAAGTGAAAATGAGTGGATGAGTATGTATGTCAGTCAGGAGTGACAGTTACAGGTTTGACAGTTGATAAGTTCAGGGAGTTCTGTGGGTGAGGGAAGGGAGAAGCAGTCCTGTGTGGAATAAGTTAGTTCAGTGAGAAACAAAAGGAAGGCTGAGAGAATAGGAAAAAATAAATGAAAGTTTAATTGAAGACAAGTTATAGGAAAGGCTTGCATGTCCTGGAGAGAAACAGTGAACATATATGACCTTGAGTTAAAGTGTTACAAAGTTACCTGAAAGATCCCTGTCAGTAAGGGAGCAGATTGTGTGTGATACACCAAGCAATTGTTCATTATTTACACATTAATAGTTACATTGTTCTACCCTTTTATTTATGAATTATTTCAATAAATCCTCTTTTATTCAAGTATACCAGATCTGAAAGAAATACTTCCTCAGGACCACATAGTTCCTCGTAAGCCTTGAACTCGGTCTACCTAAACAGTAAGAGCAGAAGTAAAAGTATAAAGGTTTGGAAATCCTTAAAATTTCCTGGTGGCAGCCGTATACACCCAGTAGAACAAAATAAAAAGAACACTTTTAAAGTGAAACTAGTCCTCCCCAATAAGGAGGATGTCACAGCTACCCACCTGAATCTATTTTAGGACTGTACTGAAAGCCTATTGAAGTCAAAGGCCTTACTTAGAAGGATGTAACTCTGTTTAGGATTTCAATGGAAGGTAGATTTATATTTCCCAGAAATTACTTGGAAGTTTCATTCAATTCACCTTCTATAGAATTTCGACAGAACTTCAGGACGGTAAGGCAGCCTGAACCCACGGCATTGATATGGAAGGGTTTTTCTTCCAAAACGTAAACCACCTCGGTGCATCTTATGCCTGGAACTGGTCGGGGAAGGGGTCACCATAAATCATTGGCAGCGGCTCCTCCTCCTCTTCCTCCTCCTCCTCTGAACAAGTCAACAGCCACGGCAGTCGTTTCCTACAGAAATAATCTCCTTTGCTACATCTTGTGTTCCTGTCCAAGAATCTCCAGATTATGCATTGTTGGTGGGGTTTTTTTGAGGTTTAACAGAAGTTGTTTGAGGCTGGAAGACGACCAGGGGACCGTTGTTCAAAAGCGAATCGATTTATCAGGTGGCAGACAGGGGCACTGAGGTGGGCTTTCAATCCCACCCCACCGAAAAAGGCTTCCCATAATATAAACTCAAAATTACTCCAAACCTCTTATGACTTCCTAAGGGGAAGGGATTATTCCAACGCTGCTTTAATTGGGAAAGAAAGAAAGAAATAGAAAAGGAAGATTTCTCTCCAAATTCAGCCACAGGGACTTCCTCCCCCCCCAAAAAAAACCTTTGATATTTATTTCGCATCCGAAAGCGTAATGGACTACAAAATGAGATGTTTAAAATAATCTTGTATTTTCCCTTTCCGCTAGGACTGCGTTTCAAATTTAGGTCCCCGTTTTATGCATATTTCCTCCTAAATCCCGTTTTGCGCGGTGTAAGATTGGGCCCTACGACAGAAACGCAGCCCCGCTGGAGCTGAAAAACCGTAGGGTTTTTAAAGGCTTACCGCAGACACGCTTCCTTGGGAGTAAATCCCATTGAACGCAGTAGAATCCAGGAGTAAATATGCGTAGGGCTGGGCCCTGCAGTGACAGTAATCAACCAGCCACCGGGAAAGGGAATGTTCATCTCTGCGGGAAGAAATTAATTTAAATGAATGATCGCACCGAGGGGGAAGTGGCTGATGTCATCGTAAACTGACTTCTCTTCATTTAATGTTTAGGTGGAATAAAGGGGAGGTGGGGGTGGAATATATCCTGAAAGCTGGATTCACTTGATGAAATTAATAACCAGCCTGCTTCGAGGCCACTGTGAAATGTCCCCGTTAGGCTCCATGCATCTACTGTTCAGCGTGCAGAACGCATGGAGGAAAGAAATCCTGAAAAGTTAGCAAAACATCTGGTTGAAGAATAGAGATAGAAATCCGGCAGAAGGAAATTTCATCTGGACTGCACGTCTTTGAGAGCAGGTCTACTCAGTCTTTGAGAGCAGGTCTACTCAGAACCCTATTCAAGTCTATTCAATGGGGTTTCCTTCCAGGAAAAGCGTTCTTAGGTTTGCACGGTTTGACTGAGGACCTCTCTACAATCCTGGAATAAAGCTGGGGCGCGAATCGAGGGGCCTCCTCGCTTAGAAGGACCAACGCCCTTGCAGAGGGACCTGACCCTGAATGAACTAGACCAACGTCGCTTGCACAATCTGCACTCTAGGCCCGGTCTTTAAAAAAACATGAACAAGATCGCTCCACCGTTTAGCCAGAAAAGGTCCAGGTCCCAGTGCTAAAATTTATTTCCTATTTATTGGTCTACTCTGTGCAGGAGCGGATGTTTGGCAGAGATCTTCGTTTTGATTACAAAACCAACGCTTTTGGCTGCAGGCTACGGTCCCCCCCCCCAGCTGACTTGCACTCAGGCCCCAAAGAACTGTAAGCCTCACACATCATCAGAGTTTATTACGGTCAGAGACCCATCGCACAGCATACAGGAACAAACAAGACAGTCCCAGGTTACCAAAAAGCATTACAGAAGTGAGACATCATAAGAAGTTTTAAGGAGGTGCTTGCGCTTTGTAAATGCAATAAAAAGAAATTTAGCAACATTCCTTGATATTGCGGAGGATTTATCCTCCAATAAGTATTTCAGCAAAAGTTCCTCAGAGTGGATTACTAGTTGTCCTTGGAACCTAAATGATCTTACTATAGGTGTAAGCCTCACACAAATCAAGCGTCTGGGCTGCAGGACGCGATCCAGATGCTGAATACGTGCCGCAGTGCGACCCGACAGATTTGATTTTCCTTTCCGGATGTCTTAGTCATTGTAGTAATAAAGGTACCAAACAGAAGCGCTTGGGAAGGGAATGGCGTAAATGGGCGCCTGATTCTTCATAGAGTTCAGTGGTGTGCTTGGGGAGACTTATTTAAGGGGCTTATCCCACCTCCCAAGACTGAAACCTTACTCACTTCGGTGCCACAAGACTCTTATTTTAAACGTTCTTTAGGAGCCAGTCCCCATGATTTAAGTCGAATTTCCTTCCCAGTTTGTGTTTGCGTCTTTAGGATTGCAGCCGGAAACGGTTTGTGGAAAATGCAACCCCTCATGGGAGAGAAGTTCACTGTAGCCTTTGGAAGACTTCTTTCCCGGTTCAGACTGCAAAGTCCGAAAGAAATCTTGGAGAAGGTGCCCTTTTTTCATCTTTCAAAATCGGATCTGCAGAATCATAACTCGGGTTCTTTCGAGCCCCCCGCCGGGGGGAGCTGAGCGCAAAACGGAGCGTCTTCAGAACTCAAAGGGAGAAGGACTCTTTTCCCAAGAGCGAGAAAGGCGAACGCTTTCGCTCTCTAGTGAAATCGACTCCGGGGCGGTTTTCATTCGAGGTGGACTTGACTGTAGCCCTTCCGCCTCATTGCTGCTGGAACCAAAACAACCCAGGCACCGATGCGCAGAAAAAGCCATGCGTAAAAGGTACCGTCGAACATACACGAGATGCGCATTTATTTATTTTAAATCTTGTGGCCAGAAAGCATAGTTTTCTGAGACCGCAGGGTCTATTTTTACCCTGTATGGCCCTATTTCAGTCTAGTCACTTACCTTTCTAGGCCCCCTCTATAGCCTTTTACTCTAGAGTTGCCCTATAAAATTCCAGGAAATTATATGGGTTGGGGGGAGAGGCAGACAAAGAGATTCTCTCACTAGAGAATCTTCCCTGTAATCTGTCTCTGCAAGAGAAGGGACTCAGGAGGAAAAGGTCAACTCTCTCCGGCAACAAGAGAGGCAGGGCCGGATGCGACAGAAGTAAACAGACCCTTAACTTTCAACTTGACCTTGAACTTCCTTCGCAGACCTGGCCTTTATGGGCCGGCGCATCCTTTTCGGTGGCTTCTTCGTTTCTTGTCCTCTGGCCTCTAGCATTTGGTCCAAGACCGAAGGCTCTGAGGAGGGTTTCTGGGTACACAGCCTGAGACAGTTTATTATTTTTTTAAAAAAAATCGAATAAGTGTCGGCCAAAATGATGCAGAGATACGGTAGAGGCAGAGAAAAGAGCTAGCGGAATAGTATCCACAATAAGATGCTAGACAGCCCTTCTGGTTCTTCGGTACTTTCTGGGAAGTTTACGAACTGCCCCCCCCCCCCAATCGTCTCGGATCACGGTTGAATCTGGAGAAACTCGTTTAGGGTGAAATCCTGATCCCTCTAGCTGTCAGTTGCAAATTCCCCCCAAATTTGGGAATCCTTCTTGTTTCTGCCAAAGAAGTAGTACGCCTTTTGTAAGAAAGTTTCAGAGGGTGTTGTTGGAATTTGCAAGTTCTCTCCCTGAAGTCATAGGAGAATTTACACGCTTGATTATGCATGCTGATATCCTAGCTATTTGGAGAGAGACCCCATGGCAGACCCTGCACGTATTTGCCGCCAGAGCAAGGTGTTAAAATGCATAATTAGTTAGGGTTGAATTTCTCCAATTGGGTCATCAGTGGATCAGAAGATGTCCCGGGTGGAGACCTGGAAAGTCAATTGCTCTTTGTCTCTAACTCTGCCTGGGACTGGCACATGTGGCTGAGACCTTAGAGAGTCAACACTTAGATTAGTGAAGCCAGAGAGAATGTTAATCCTTCCTTCCCGGCGATCCTTCCCGCTTTAGCGAAGTAAAGTTTCTTCATTAAAAGCTGATACGAGTGTTCTGCTGCTTTCATTACCTCTGCATTTATTATCGTTCGTTTATTTCAGCTCATATGACCAATGGTCTAAAGCACGTGCATTCATTATCTCTGAAATCCTTAACAGGTGTCCCCGTCGGTCTGCGGTAGAACAGTTCAGGCTGTGATCGCACACACTGAATAACCCACTTTCAAGTCACTCTCAATCCACTTCCAAACTGGATTTTGCCAGTTCACACAGTAAAATCCAGTTTAAAGTGGATTGAAAGTGGATTATTCAGTGTGTGTGATCACAGCCTCTGACTTGAATCTAGTGGCACCTCGGAGAGATCATCCAGGATTTCAGGGCCAGGCTTTCGAAAGTCAATGATCCTTTCTTGTTGGTCTCCAGCTCTCGCTGGTCTCTCAGGTGCTTCTGGACTCAGATCTGTTTTGTGGGAAAGTTGGTGCCGGGACGACTGTGGACCTGGAAGCAGGCGCGGCTGGAGTCTGTGGGAACCGCTCCCAATAGCGAATCGCGTGTTAGGATCGGAACTGGAGACGTTATTTCTTACCAAGGAGGCGCCTCGATGACGTCTGACGCACGCATATTTGGGCTTTATTTTACGGCTCAGCAAACTGTACACTACGTGTCCTTGCAACCTTCTTTCTTTCAATGAGGTCGCGTCAAAATAATTCTTTCCATTTTGTTTTTCACTTTTTCTTTGGCCAAAGTTGGGACACCTGAAGTTATTTAAAAACTAAAAACCCAAAATTCATTCATTCAGACCCGGTCCGATCAGTCGCCCCGGGTGCAAAATGGACTTAGACCGGAGTAGCTCAGTTCAGTATCGCGCCGCCACCCAGCCAGAACTATACCTCTGCCCTGTGCCTTCAAATTAATATGCGACCCGTTGGGAAAACACGGCGAGTTAGACGTCGCATCCATTAATAAGTATCCAAGATCTGTTCTTACTCTTTCTTACTCTCCGGTAAGCATACAGGGGTTCCGACCCGGATGGCCCCAGAAGAGCCCGATCTTGTCAGAACTCAAAAGCTAAGCAGGGTTGGTCCTGGTCAGTATTTGGATGGGAGACCTCCAAGGAATACCGGGGTGCTATGCAGATACAGGCAATGGCAAACCGCCTCTGAATGTCTCTTGCCTGGAAAACCCTGCGGGGTCTCCATAACTCGGCTGTGACTTGACGGCCCCTTTACACGCACAGAAACAAGCGTACAGGGGATCGCAGCTTCAGCCTGGCACAAGTCTAAGTTTTCCCAGCCCCAGAGAAACTGAAGCTCTGACCATTTTCTGCAGACCTTGGCTAGCTTTGTTCGTTAGATATATATTTTGTACGTTTTGTACTTTGTACGTTAGATATATATTTTAAGGAGTTACTTCTTAGGAGTAGTTCCAAAAAGGAGTAGCTGTTCTAGCCCAAATTTAAGAAGACTCTGAAGACTAATACATTGGTTGTGGTTTATGCCACAGTCGATTTGTTAACATTTCAGGAGCTATAGGACTCTTGGAGGTTTGGTCGGGAGTTCACATAGATCATTCATCACTCGTGAACGTCTGCACAAAGTATTGGTGAAACACAGAATCCCACAGACACGTACACAACCCTTTCGGATGGCACCTCGGTTTTGGCCAATGTGTGACACGGAGTGTTGGACTGGATGGGCCACTGGCCTGATCCAACATGGCTTCTCTTATGTTCTTATGGAGACAGCTCCCCGCTACCGAGTGGAGCAGCTGTGAAACGTTCCCTTGTCCGGTTGGTTGGTTGGTTGGTTGCACTCAACAAGTTCTAAAGGAGGCCACCTTCCAAGGCAGGTTGCGTTTCAAAGACGTTCTTCCGAAGATCAGATTTAGAGTCCAGCGGCACCTTGAAGACCAACAAAGTTTTATTCAAGGTATGAGCTTTCGTGTGCATGCACACTTTGGCAGATGCATTGGAATGGAAGGTTAAGGTTCAAAATGATCAACCACCTGGATCTATCTCCCGAAGATCCGTTCTTCCATGAAAACGACTTAAGCTGTGACCGAGATTTGAGTGATGGTGACAGATCCGAACCTGCCCTAATCACGCAGAAACAGGATTCTTAAGACCCCCCCCCCCCAGCTTCACACCCCAGATTCTATTCTTCCAGCCGTACCCACTTCGGCTGGGGGGGGGGGAATCTGGGTCTGCATGGGCGATCAGCCTCCGAAGGAGTTTCCAAGCCCTTCTCAGCGCATTGACTTAGATGGGCACA
This sequence comes from Gekko japonicus, assembly GCF_001447785.1. Taxonomy (NCBI): domain Eukaryota; kingdom Metazoa; phylum Chordata; class Lepidosauria; order Squamata; family Gekkonidae; genus Gekko; species Gekko japonicus. Next base: position 60,169 of record NW_015168072.1, read on the forward strand.
ACTCGGTTTAGGATCTTACCGTCAGTTCCCCTTACCAGTGCATCTTCTTACAGTACAGCTCAGAACTTCTATTAGGCATTCAGTACAGACACTAAGCAATCTGAAATTGTTGGGTATTACAAGTTGAAAACACTCAGTATATCTGGGGTTAAATGTTTGTTTATGTTACTCACATGTTTCTCATGTAACCAATGTTCTTTAGATGTAGGAAGCCAGGGAATTTTCTCCCTGATCTAGGGATTTGATTGGGACTAAAGTGTCAAGGTATATTGCCATTTTATGGCTTCTCTTCCCGTCTTTGTTTTGATGTTCTGAAGAAGGAGAGCAGCCATTCTCTCTTCTAGCTTTGTCTTTGTAGAGTAAGGATGTAGCCAATTATGCTCTGTTGTTATTTTCATCCCAGTTACCCTTCCCATGCTAGAATTTAGTAAAAACTTCATATTTTAAACACACATGGACTCTCAGTCTGAATTATTTTACTCTGACTCTACTGGACTATCTTATCTCTGCTAAATACCATTTTTTCAATATCTCACTATCACCCAACAAAAGGTTATGGGCCCAGATCACTTCGGCTGTGTCAAATAGCTAAGCAGAGTGCAGCAGCCAGACTTTGAGTCAAGGAAATCATGTGTGCTGGAGTTTTCTAAAACAGAATTTTTATCTTAACTCGCATTGGGTTTATGAGATTCAGACAACATCCTGTTTTCTTCATGAACTTGTGGGACCAGACTAGACGCCTGTGTTTCCAAGTCGGAGAAAGCCTGTACTGTTTGATCTGAGTTCGTATGAGATTCAGACAACATCCTGTTTTCTTCATGAACTTGTGGGACCAGACTAGACGCCTGTGTTTCCAAGTCGGAGAAAGCCTGTACTGTTTGATCTGAGTTCGTTGTCTTCCGTGCTGAGTGAAAGAAAGAAGGAGAGGGGGGTGAGATCGATCCTGTCGAACGGAAGCATCTTCTAAAGCCTTATTCCCACGCACACAAAAGATCGCCCGTTGTCCTCACCACTCTCAAGTTTGGTAACGTATAACAGGAGAAATCATAATGTCTGCAGCTAAGAATCTTGCTTTTTTCAATATGCCCACATTAGACTCAAGTAACTTCTCTTGGTGGAAGAG
>NW_015168072.1:61443-61611 GCF_001447785.1 Gekko japonicus
TGGATCACTGCTTAAACATTTGAGTTATGTCATGGATACTAATAATGCACTGAAAAAAAAGGAAGATACACCAAAAGAAAAAGCTGTTATTGCTGTAATTCTTGGTTCTTTGACCAGAGAGTATTCGCATGAAGTGGCTGTTTTAAAAGGGACAAAAGACTTAAAACT
>NW_015168072.1:65227-66054 GCF_001447785.1 Gekko japonicus
ATGGACTCTGAGTCTGAATTATTTTACTCAGGCTCTGCTGGTCTATCTTATCTCTGCTAAATACCATTTTTTCAATATCTCACTATCACCCAACAGAAATACTATGCAGCCAATCAACAACAGATGTACACATCAGAAAGCAATCATAGGCTGCGGTCACACACACTAAATAATCCACTTTCGATCCACTTTCCAATTGGATTTTGCCAGTTCACACAGTAAAAATCCAGTTGGAAAGTGCACTGAAAGTAGACTGAAACTGGATTATTTAGCGTGTGTGACCGCAGCCATAAACTCGCACAGGATGAAGATAAAATTATTCATGATCCTTCAATACCACCCCATGGATCCTTATAGCATCCAAGAGCTACCGAGCGACTTGATGGGTGATATGAGGATTCCAGCCAGATTGTTGGGTATTACAAGTTGAAAACACTCAGTATAACTGGGGTTAAATGTTTGTTTATGTTACTCACAGGAAGTCACATGTTTCTCATGTAACCAGGGCTATTTTTGGGCAGGAACGCACAGGAACGGAGTTCAGTGTGGCTGGATGACCACACTTCTGGTAACATGGGAATGCGGCCTAATCTGCTAATGAGTGGTGCAATCAGGGGTGTGGCCTAATATGCTAATGAGTTTCTGCTGCTGGGTGTGGCCTATTATGCTAATGAGTTCCTGCTGGACTTTTTCTACAAAAAAGCCCTGCATGTAACCAATGTTCTTTAGCTGTAGGAATGCCCGGGAATTTTCTCCCTGATCTAGGGATTTGATTGGGACTAAAGTGTCAAGGTGTATTACCATTTTATGGCTTCTCTTCCCGTCTT
>NW_015168072.1:67649-67805 GCF_001447785.1 Gekko japonicus
GATGTGGTTAGTCCCTGGACTTCGGTTTTGTTTTGCTACAGTAGCCTCACACCGCGACTCCACCAGAATTCTCATTGCTAACTCAAATCGCCTGCTGCTGCTTACAGCTCTAGGTCTCTAGAACGCAGCTTTTGATGGGCTAAGGTATCAGTTTGC
>NW_015168072.1:67969-72477 GCF_001447785.1 Gekko japonicus
ATTATTATTATTATTATTAGTAGTAGTAGTAGTAGTAGTAGTCATATTATTATTAGTATTATTAGTAGTAGTAGTAGTAGTAGTATTATATATTTCCAGTATACCTAATTATATCTAGCGAATCTAGCTAGGGGGTATTCCCAACTGTTTTGAACGTCAGACTATTAATCAGGGACCAGAAGTCTCCTTTTTGAAAGACCATCACTTGCTTTTAATTAAATCAACTTAATTAATCAACTTCGTGATGATTCCCAACACGTTTTTGTTGCTGAAGGTGCACCGATCGTCGAACGTTTCCACCGTCTGTAATTCGCTGGCGATGAAGAAGGAGAGGAGAGGTTGCGTATTTTGTTTCTGCCGAAGAGGACAAAAGCAGAGGTGACCCAGGAGGAGACTTCCCTCGTCCTAAGAGACTGATGGTGGACCAGAGACTGTTCTTAAAGCTTCGGGAGTTAAATAAATAAATACAGTGCAGTAATATATTTGGCCTGCCAAAATCTGTTCTCTGAGATTGGCGGATGAATTAAATCTCGCGTGTGCCCTATTGCGTTCAAAAACCTGAAGGAGCTTCGAGCTCGGGTCCGACACGCCCCTGCTTGGTTTCTTTAAAAGGTACCGTTCGGGGTTTACACCCGCCGGCTAGCGTCCTCCTCCGTCTGTCCCTGCTCCCCTCCCTCCATTTCCAGGTGTAACGGGGACTTTCCCGAGTTACCGCGCAAGAAATACACTCTGCACCAATGCTCCCTCTAAGCCGTGGAGTCTTGTGAGCAAAAATTCTACTTTGTGAGCTGCTGGCATGAAAGTTGTGGGCGAGGGTTGATTCGTAGTACAAATCAAGCCCCTCGGGAAGTTACCTCGCTGGGCCCATCTGAGAAATGGTCCTATTGATTGCTGTAAAGGACCTTTGTGGGGGAAAGGATGTTTGAGAGTAGGGCTCGTTCCTCTGTGATCAGAACGAGTCACACGCACCGTGAGCCAGGGGCTTCTCGGAGTCCGTAGGAGGAATCCTGACGGTAGCCTGGGGGGTCCGGAAGGACAGACCCTCCTTCTCATGTAATCCGCGCCAGCTGTCCGCCCAGGCCCTGATCAGAGAAGCGTAGCCAGAAAAGACGGATTCGGTTACTTGCTCTCTTCCAGCCAATTGGACTTCCCAACGTCACAGCCTCTCCTTAAGCGAGCCTGAGAAGCTCAGAGCCACCTCCTGGGATGGAGCAACCACTTCATCTTTTCCATTTCTATCCGGCTTTTCTCCTTCTCACTTTTATGCTCAATCCCGCAAGCCCAGTGTTGGGAATCAGACAGACAAGTAAAGAGAGATAGATTCAGGTGGGCAGCCCTGTTGGTCGGAAGCAGCAGAGCAAAGTTGGAGTCCAGCTGCACCTTTAAGACCAACGAAGTTTTATTCTGGGCATAAGCTTTCCCGAACAGGCACACTTCATCAGATACAATGAAATGGAAATTACCAGCCCATACATATAGGCCTGGCGGGAGCTGGTCCATGGGGTCGCGAAGAGTCAGACTCGACTGTGCGACTGAACAACAAACATATAGGTAGAGGGTGAGCAGTAAATTAGCGTACAGCATAATAAAGACGTTTAACAGATTCAAGGACCAAGCAGGAATAACAAAATTAGTTTATACCATTTGCTTGGGTTCAATTCCAGGGGAAAACATAGTGAAGGAAATAAGTATGTCAAAACTGGAGATTGATGGGCAGATGGTACCCTTAATTGCGGAATGCTGAGAGTAATTAACTGGGACCCTGCCATTACGCATCCTCTCAAGCATGGAGGTGACCCTACAGTGCCTTCTTCTTTGAAGTGGGGCAATTGGCTGCGTAGAGTTATCTCCCCTGTCCCCAGTCCAGAGAAATACATTCCAATCTACCATTCCAAATTACATTTCATTCTACTATTCATTACAGTACATTACAATATACTATTCTATTATTCCAAGTAAGAAATAAAATGAAATAAAGAGGATTTATGGCCCTTCTGGGGGATTGGTGAGAATACAGATGTAAGGGCTGAATGAGGTTAGCATATGTAGTGAGATAAGAAACCAATATCCCTGTTAAGTCCTGGGGATTCCATTGTTCTGAGTGTTGTGATAACTTGCAACTCAGCAGTTTCCCTTTCTATTCTGTTCCTGAAGTTTCTTTGCAATAAAACAGCTACTTTGAGGTCACCCACTGAATGCCCTGGAAGAGTGACCTGTTCTCCAACAGGTTTCTCATTCTTGTGACATCAAGCATCACAAGACTGCCACATGCGGTCTGCTGACAAATTGTTCCAGCTGTTGCCAAGGTCTAACTGTGGATCCTGTTGTGCATCTCTTGTTTGGCCAGGGTTGCCCACCGGTTGATCATCGCTCTGGGTCTCTGCAGACAAGGGGTTAGAGGTTGGGTGAGGCAGGCTGATTTTATTCCTAGCCTGCTGTATCTGGAAACCCCAAGGAAAACCCCAGCCGTAGCTCGTGGATGACGGAATAAAACGGATCCGGCTTACCTTATATCTAGCGAAAGAGGACGCTGGTCCCATTGATGGTTTATCCTCTGACCAGACTGCCGATGAATGTCCTGACCTGGATAGCCCAGCCCAAGTTCATCAGATCTCAAAAGCTAACCAGGCTCGGCCCTGGTTGGTATTCAGAAGGGAGCCCACCAAGCAATAGCAGGGGTCAGGGTAGGGTTAGGGAGACCTCTGAATGTCTCTTGCCTTGAAACACCCTACTGTGTGGCCATAAGTCATGGGTGACTTGAGGGGGGGGGAGGAGGAAGGAAGGAAGGAAGGAAGGAAGGAAGGAAGGAAGGAAGGAAGGAAGGAAGGAAGGAAGGAAGGAAGGAAGGAAATAGATAGATCACTGGCTATTTTGCACGTATGGTAGGATATTATGAACAAATTTGGAGCCCAGCGGCACCTTTAAGATAAAGTATGAGCTTTCGTGGGCACGCACACTTTAATAATAATAACAATTTACACTTAGATTTCCCAGGGTGGACGGGTCACTCAATCCTCTAGCAAATGCAGAGTGCATTGATATTGCAAGTGTGGCTATAGCCCTATGCCCATTCCCCCCCCCCCCAATCTGGAATATACAAATGATTGACCCGCAGTCCCTATGAACGCCGTGCTCCGTTGCAATACAGCGGCTGGTTCTCAAGTATTTCCAAAGTATTTGCAAGCAACGGCATACTCTTCCCCTAAGCAGTCTGTTATGGAAAGTATTTTTACTGGAGAGTGATGTCGCCTCGGTTCCCCTGCCACAGGCTTCCGAATAAGGGTACTTCGAGGCGCAGCTTTGGCCTGGGTCTACAACGCCTCCCGGAGAAGGGTCCGCATTTGAATTCGCTCATAAGCGCAGGCCGGCCTGGTCCTCAGTCTTGACAGTCTCGACCCGAAATGTAACGTTGTAGATCTTTATTAGCGTCCCCGAATATTGCAGCATTGTAGGGCTCCGGGGAATTCAAAGCGCTGGCTCACTTATCATTTCCGGGAAGCGCTAATTAATCAATTAGCCGTTGCCTCCCTAGGTCGCCTTTCAGCCAGAAGGAAAGCTCTCAAGGCGGCCTAGGAGAAGAAAAATAATGATTTCGTCCACTTTCCAGGAGTGTTAAAAAGAAGCATTATTTCTGGCTTGGTGGTTTCTTTCACCCTCGTTCTGCGAATTAGACTCACAAGATGAATTTATGCAGAGTTATACTCCGGTATAAACGCACTGAGATCAGTGTTTTAGAGTGGAATCGTTGCGCCGAAAACTGCGCCACGCCGAGGATTGCGCCAGTCTTGGGCAAAGGCCCGTTTAGCTGGGGTCCAAGAGGAGTTTCTTTCCCTCAGACTTAAAAGTAAGCTAGAAAAGGCCAGGTATACCTGTGCACAGGCGAGTATCTCCCTCGCCCCCTTCCTTGGAGATTTAATAGGCAAACAGAACGAGGACTGTTTTAATTGAAAAATCAAAAAATTCCTGCTACCAAATCCATAAAGTAGGTGCGCGAGTCAGAAAGAAAGAAAGAAAGAAAGAAAGAAAGAAAGAAAGAAAGAAAAGCGTCCCCTTCTTCCTGCATCGAATTGCATTTTTAAAAGATCCAGAGGTGTTAGATAGTTGCTACAAAACAGGGGAAAGTCCCGTAGCACCTTCAAGACTAACGAACGTTATTGTAGCATAAAGTTTGTTCGTCTTAAAGGTGCTACTGGACTTTTTAAAAACTATTTTTAAAAGAAATACTGAAATATATATTGCCTTCCGCTGCGTACGCTGTCCATTTCTGTGTGCAAACGGTGCCCCCCCCCCGCAGTGCGAACCAAGGGGAGCAGCAGAGATTCAGGGGAGACCGCAGCCCGCATTCTTATCTGAAGTAGGCTAGCCTGATCCAATCTGATCTAAAAACCCTTATTAAAATCTGTTGGGTGTTAGTTCTACGTAGGATGCAAAGCGACAGCTAGAAGGCGTCATTTTCTCTGCTGCCCCTCCTGATGTATTATCTATTTTAAAAGGTCTCCTCCTGCTGA
>NW_015168072.1:72640-74453 GCF_001447785.1 Gekko japonicus
CCACCAGCATTCATTGTCAAAAAGAAGTGTTCCCTCTAAGCTGAGTCAGTGTGAGCTAGCTCACAGTTTTCTAGCCTCTGGCTCACACTTTTTTGTCTTAGCTCAGGAAGGAGGGCTCCGGAGCAAACTCACAACTTTAATGCCAGTAGTTCATAAAGTAGCACTTTTGCTCACAAGACTCTACAGCTTAGCGGGAGCATTGGTTGTGAGAGTAAACTCGACGAGAGGAAACCCATTGTTCCCTCTAAGTTGACTTTTAGTGTGAGCTAGCTCAGTTTTCTAGCCTCCGGCTCACACATTTTTGTCTTCGCTCAGGAAGGATGGCTCCAGAGCAAACTTATTTATGTCGTAGCCAAATTGCTGGCTCACAACTTTAATGCCAGTAGCTCACAAAGTAGAATTTTTGCTCACAAGACTCCACAGTTTAGAGGGAGAAAGATGGAGAAAGGCACTGCGGCTTTAGGAGTTAGGGTGGGTGGCTAGGGTAGTTTTCCTTTATTTTGATACCATTTTATGTATATTTTTATCTGCTTGGAAATGTGGGTGTGCGGGTGTGAGAGAAAGTGAGATCTTTGGCGGGGTGAGGGGGAAGATACAGATAGACAGAATTAATTCTCACTCAGAACACATTTCTAAATTTGAAGTATGAGACTACCCTGAGAGCCTATATAATCAGGAAGAGGGAGTCTGTCTATTGAATCTGGCTTCCCACGGTTTCCTTTTGCAAATCAACACACTTTTTAAAAAAACTGGGGGGCCGAAGCAAGAAATCACTATGTCCAACCAATGTCCCGAAGGTCGGCCTTGTCCAGGGCTAGGCGTTTCATTAAAGTTCTCCTGAATCTGAATTCATCATGGAAGAGGAATAGTTTGATTCACGTCCAGTAGCGCTTCAGAAACCGTGAAGATTTCCGGGGAAGAAAATGTTAGTCGATGTCTTTTGGAAAAGAAAAGAGGACTGGCTGATTCTTCGCTTTGGGGACCAGAGCCGTAGGGAAGGCCTTTCGAGCTCTCCGAGTTTGCATAGTTTCTCCGCCTCATCATTTTCTTTTCTCTGTCCGTGGATGTACCAAAAAATGTACACGACCCCGAACTTTTGAAGTCCCTCTCGTTTATTGCAATGGAACTGAACTGAAAGCCAGACGGGATCTCAGTTACGCCGTGGAATAATCGGACCTTTAAAAGAATTCTGTTCCCAAAACACCCTGTTGATTAGGAAATGGGAGCAACGGACATTAAGATGTAAGCTCTGATACCACACCTTATTTTTAGTTCTCATGAACCCAATCTTACACACATAGACTGTGTAAGTGTTATCAGGGTCTCCGTTTCATTTTAAAGCACACATAAACGCACACTCCATCATTGCCGTTCTCCACTTCAAGCTCCCAGACAGCCACCTCTGCATAGAATCTCTACCCCAAATCCTACTCAGGTCTGTTCAATTAGGTTTACCCAGGAAAGTTAGCGCTGCTAACGTGTCAAAGATGGGTGGGTTTTAGGTTTGGTTGGTTGGTTGGTGTTGCAGTGCAGAGTGACTTTAGCCCAGCCCGAGTTTCTGTCTTCGGTTCTGTCCTCCCAGCCCGAAATACGGGCTGTGGAGGAGCTGACCCCTTGCAACATCTTCGCTCGGGATCACTTGGGCAAAGAAATTGGTACAAGGGAACACTTTCGCTTTTGCACGGGTAAATTCCCTGTGCTGCACCTCTTTCTTTCTTTCTTTCTTTCTTTCTTTCTTTCTTTCTTTCTTTCTTTCTTTCTTTCTTTCTTTCTTTCTTTCTTTCTTTCTTTCTTTCCTCCCTCTCCTTTTCCG
>NW_015168072.1:74702-115987 GCF_001447785.1 Gekko japonicus
TGTCTCCAGCGGAGGCCCCTCAGCCAATGAGCGAGCCGTGCTGGGCCAGCCACGTCCTTTGCGTCGGGGGGCGGAGGTGGCGGTGGTGGAGGTGGGTGGTGGGGAGAGAGGAGAAGAAGCGGGGCCAGCGCCGACCGGGAGTCGAGGCGACCCTCCTCGGGCGGACAGCCGCTTTTCAGGACGGTCCCCGGTCCACACACACACACCCCGGCGCCGCGCTGGGCCCGGTGGCCCCGAGGCGAGGCTGCAGCGCTGGTCCATGCGCCGGCTGGCGGCAGGCCGGGCTGGATGGACCCTGAAGCCGCCTTCGGAGAGGCCCGCCGGAGCCTGGACGAGGCGCCCCCGAAAGGCATGGACGCCTTGCTGAGCCCGGCCGCCTTCGCCGCCGCCGGAGGAGGGCCCTGCCGGAACGCGCCGCTCAGCGGGCCGGGCCCCTCGGCGCCCCCCGCCGCCTACCCAGCCCTGGACGGCGCCGAGCCGCCCCCCAAGCAATGCCTCCCCTGCCCGGCCTCGGCCGCCGCCGCCGCCGCCGCCTCCACCGCCGCCCCCTTCTCCTACGGCTGCTTCGGCAGCGGCTACTGCTCGTACCGGGTGGCCCGCGGCGCCCTCAAGCCCTGCCCGCCCCCGCCGCAGCCCGCCTACCCGCCCGACAAGTACGTGGACGCCGCCAGCGCCGCCGCGCCCCCCGAGGACTACCAGACGCGCCCCGCCGAGTTCGCCTTCTACCCGGGCTACGCCGGTCCCTACCAGCCCGTGGCCAACTACCTGGACGTTTCCGTCGTGCAGACCCTCGGCGGGCCGCCCGGCGACGCCCGACACGAAGCCCTCCTGCCCGTGGACCCTTACCACCAGCCCTGGGCCCTGGCCGGCGGCTGGAACAACCAAATGTACTGCCCCAAGGAGCAGAGCCCGGCCGCCGGACACTTTTGGAAAACGGCCTTCGCAGGTAACCGGAGCGGAGGGCCTCTCGGGAAACGCCTCGCCCCTGCCCCCTCCCCCAAATATCCCCCCCCACTCCGGGGCTGGTTGATTCGGGCTTCGGACCGAAGCAGCGAGGAAATCTGATCCGGAGAGGGCCTGTCCGGAGGCCCCCTCTTCGGGGTTGGCAGAGGTGGGGGTTGGGAACTCTGCACGTGCTCTGAGGCACTCCCTTCTTTCCAGGTCTGAGCCCTGGGCTCGTTCTTACGGCGAGGAGTCCCAGAATGTGTTGCTCTATGTTCTCATTTCCCTTTTACGTACTGTTAGCTGTTTATTTTTCTGTAGTATAATAAAAGGATAGTATAACTGAACGCCAAACTATTGCGCCAAAGGTGTGCCGAAACAGATACTCCCCACCCACACGCTGAATAGTGCACTTCCAGTTCCCTTGCAATGCACTTTACAACTGCATTTTACTGTGCAGAATGGCAAAATCCACTTGCAAACCGTCTCTAAAGTGCATCCAAAGTGGATTGAACGGGCATTATTCCCGGTATGTGAAAGCGCCTCTGTCGATGTATACTTTCCCCTTCTGGTTGGTTTCCCTGCGCTAGTCATGGTTCGGCGTAATAGCTGTCATATGATTATTATTATTATTACAAATTATACATTAGGTTAAACAAGTGAGTTCGTGCGAGTGTTCCTAAGCGTTGTTTATTTCTGGGAAGCCGCCCAGGAACGTCGTGAAATCTATTTTCTTGCTTCCTTCCAAGACCCAAATTGCCGTGGCAGGTTAGAGAGAGGTTGAAGCTCTTCAGCTGGCTACTCTGTGCCTTCCCAGTTGCGGTCAGCCACAGATAACGGCCGCGGGAAGTTTCTAAGTGCTCCAATTTTGGACCTGTGAAGCAGTAATTAAAAAACAAGCGCAGTTATAAAAAAGATGGCAGGGTCCCTGAACATGTGCAGAGTTCCTTATCACCCAGTGGCTGGTAACTAGGATTGGGAGGGGGGTTTCTAAGTCAGTGAACTTGAGTTGGATGCAGATCTTCCAACCCCAGCCAGCACCTCTCCTGTGATCAATTTAGTGCACATCAGTCAATCATTCCAGTCCCTAAGGAGTCACAAGGGATACCTATTTCAGCGAAGGGGTTCAGATTTCCTACCCATCCAACTTTCCTTCTTTGGTCCTTTCCTACTTTGTTTCTTGGAGTGTGATTCAAATTGCTGGACCTCCGTCCTTCAGATCTGCAGGAAACAAACTCTGTAAAAGAGCAATCCTAAACAGGTCTACTCAGAATCTTACTCAGGTCTATTGTATGGGGCTTACTCCCAGGAAAGTGTGCATTAGGGTTGTACTGTGCATCTTGAAAAGTGCTTAGGATGGCTAGGTGCAGAAGTGTCAGGGCACATAAAGGTAAAGGTTCCTTTGCTCGAAAGCCAGTCGAATCCGACTCTGGGGTTGCGGTGCTCATCTCCGTTTCAAAGCCGAAGAGCCAGCGCTGTCTGAAGACATTTCTGTGATCATGTGGCCGGCATGACTAAACACCAAGGCGCATGGAACGCTGTTACCTTCCCAGGGCACATAGGGGGTGATTAAAATCAGGACATAGTATTCGTGCTAGGTGCTATTGCTGTTGTCCCTGGGGATTGAGATAGGACCATTTGGAACCATTTGCTTGGCTTGGAGATGCAATGCTGCCATTCTGAATTAGCTTAATGGTTAGTAAGGCCTGTCCAAATGAATGGAGATCCTGGCCTGCAAGGCAGAGCATATTAAAAGATTGCCACTTCGGTTAGATATCTTTAAAAAGAAAAGATGAAGGTTTTCTGGAATGTGGCTCTCGACTTGATGTTTCTGCAGAATATGAAACATGGGCAGTGTGTAAATTCAAAAATAGGCCTTGGCATGTCTGGTCCTTAAACTTAGCCTAACACTAATCTTCACAGAAATATTAGGGTAGGTTTATAAGAAAGAAAACACATACACAGACAGTTGGTGCACTTTGGTCTTTTACTCTTTAAAAAATTCAATTTCATTGTTTATTGATAATGTCCCAACTTGTTGATTGTATTGACTCATTGTGTAGTCTGCCTTAAATTTGAGTGAGAAAGGCAGACTGTAAATAATGTAAAATAAAAATACATTTTGAGGGGAGGAAGTGTGGTGAGTCCAATGCCAGGGGCTGGACTAGATAGCTGTAGGAGGTCCCTTTCCGCTCTTATAATCCCACAATGCTTTGCAGGGCCCTCCAGTGACTGCATCATGTAATTCAATCAGACTTCACCACAAGGGGTCATGCAGCCTACATACTCCCTTTAATACAGTCCTGGGCCTACAGAAATTGATAGCTGCAATCCTCTGAGCCCCCTTCTCAAGTTCAGGGCCTGTTAAATTCCACTGGATTTCTCAGGGTATCAGTATGCCTTGGGGCAGCCAGACAGGAGACATTTTAGGAGTGAAGTTACTCTTCGACAAAGGAATTGTGCAACGCCAACCAAAGTATTATAATAATATACTGTATGTAAAATACAATACATAATATTGTGTTTAGCATTGCACAATCTGCTTTTCAGAAATACATAAATTCTGCATGGTGAAGCGTTCTATGAAACCCAAAGGTTTGCACATTCCTACTGAAATTCTACACTGCCATACGAAGCAGAGGTATGCCCTTCTAAATTAACAAGCTTAAGACTGTGCCATAAATTGTTTAGATAAATAAATGTACCAGCTCCATAGTCCAGTAATTACAATATTGAAATATTTATGTGTTATAATTGAGGTTTTATCACTCAAGCCCATTAGTGTGCAAGAGGCAATGTTTTATTCCCCATCAGGAAATCCTACCTGTGACCAATGACATTTGTCACAATTCCATACCTCAACTGGATAACCATCATTAATTGAAAGAAGTCTCATTTGTTGCCACTGGATTAAACTTTCAATTTGGCATTTTTAGGATTTCAGATGAACTTCAGTTAGATTATGAAGGAGCGCCCACCCATCTGCTTTATCAGTAATAAATTTGTGCTGCATTACATTATCGAAGAGTAGCAACTACAGTGAAGAACTCTGGCTTTTGGCCCTGAAACCAATGCCCAAGATCCCTCCTGTTGTTTGAATGTGAGCTGAGATTTCCTAGAAAGTATTAGAATGTTTTTATTAATAGGCACAGGTCCCAAGCCACAACATAAGCAGCCTTGTCTCAGTAACATCAATTACTTCATTGTACTGCGGGTAACCCAAACCAGCCAGAATCTAAATGTCCAAGTCATTTTGAGTAATTGCATTGCAAATACTGTGTGCTCCTTGCAACAAGGTACTGATAGCATTTTTAGACCGCTTTTCAAAATACTAGATGTCATAACAATACTCATATTCAGTATTGTCGTGAATAAGGTAACGTTACAGGACCCAAGCCAGTAACATGCATTTTCATGTTCAGTTGCATGTAGTACTGTCTTCTATGTTTCCAACTGAGTTCCAGAATTCAACACACTTTTGGTTTCAAAATTATTAATTACTCTGCAGCAAAAAAATAGTATGTTGCTACATAGCCCTGAAAGGCGAGAGGCATGCCATGCACAAATGTGCTTTCAAAGTGGCTGGTGGGGGGAGAATTTTTCCCTGAATTGCGTCCAAATAACTTGATTCAATTATGTATGAAGCGGTACTTTACTATCAGTGCAACTTATTGCACTATGAAATGACTAATTAAATAAATTCACAACTGTTCCAGTTCAACAAAACATCAAAACAAAACCGTGTAATTGTGTGTGCTGTCTTTCTAACTGTAACAGTATATTGTTGTGACACTGGACCCCCCAAGGAACATAAATATTCAGTATAAATATTTCAGTAGTATGCAGTGCTGTGTAAGCTCATTTGCTGCATAATACTGGGGTATTATTCATTAGAATCTAAGCAAGGAAGCATTTTTCCAGGCTTGCAGGATGTGCCAGAAAAAATCTCAGTCTCAGTCAGACCTTAAGGACCATGCCCCCACCCCATAACCACAATGTAACTATCCAACAAGCCTTAGTAACCAATACTATTTTCTTGGCAAGCTTTCTCAACCATGACAAGAGCAGGAGTAGTAGAATTGTCTCCCCAAGGAGTTTCATAAAGTATCCTTGTTATTATCTTTCTGCAAACCATGTAAGATGGAACTGTTCCATGGGCCTTTTGAATGAACTTTTAAAAAATGTCTCAACAGATTTTGATATGAATGACATTGTGGTTAGACCTTCTGTAATGTTATTGGGAGTTTATCAGTTTTAAGTGTGGAACTGTACACATTATTGTAAGTTTTAGTACCTGGACTTTTTATTTGCAGAACTATAGAAAGGCAGAAAATACTACTACTACTAGTGGTGGTGGTGGGAGTGGGGGGTGGTACTACTACTACTAGTGGCAGTAACAATAGGGAAATATATATTTATGTAGTGTGATCCCCCTGAGTGAAGCTGTTTTAAATTAATTGCTTTCAGCAAGAGAATCAGTTAGGTGACTCTGTCTCTTACCTGAAAAAATGACACTTGAAAGGGCCTCGTTTGTTTTCCTAAATGATAATTTAGCATAATATTATATAATGGCACCAGAAGACTCACCTGAGCCCTTTGACTGGCAGATAGAACCATAGGGGCATATATGCCTATTGCTGCTCTAACCTCCCCCTCCAATATATGGACTCTAATTCACAGACTACATCTTTCTAGACGATCAAATGAATATTTGTATGTTTTATACACTGGCCACCTAAGCAGTGCAACTGCAATTGGAAAAATAAAATTCTACCAGAAACAACATATCCGTGGCCTCAAAATGCAACTATTAGACTGCAGTGCTAAGAATACTTTCCTAGGAACAAGCCCCATTGAATAAAATGGGACCTGTCCATCTGAGCATACCTGTTGAGGATTGCTTACTCAATCGGAACGCATTATACATTATTCTGTACACGCACTTTGAGTTGGAACTCTACCCAACTGGCTCTATCCAGGGAAAGAATTAGGTACTTTCTTTCCCAGTTTCACTGGTTTAGGAAAGCTTGCCTTCTGGATCACTTTCGCACCTTTCCAAACGCAACTTGGCGGTGTGGTCCTGATTTGCTCGCAATGAAACAAGTCTAATGCCTGAGAATTCCTCGAAAGACTGCACGGGTAATAAAGGTGCTTAATATTTTCCAAAAGCCTACCCAAGCACTGTAACCACTGTCTTTATAAAAACCGACAAGTTTATTTTAATTTGCCACATTGTAATATTGAAATCATTGTTTGTGTTTAATGTATGTGCATCCTAACACTGCAGTTCTGAGGCCAGTATCAAGATTTTCCCCCTTCAATAACAAACAAGGTGAAGTTGTCCAACAGAACAATACTCATTAATACCCACGCCCACAATGTGTAACTCCTGGGGAGTACCGAGGTGCAGTATTGGTCCCCCTCCCGCAGTATTCATTACTTCGGTCTCCCCGCCGGCAGCCTTGTCACAGAATGAGGCAGGCCGTGTGTTTGTTTGGGTGGTATTAATGATTGCACAACACTTGGAAGATTGCCAATGAGGTCTTAAAATATAGGCATGTGCGCATGTTGAAATCTAATCAGAAAAGCCGTGTGCATGCAATAGCATCTTAAAACGCATAGGTGGAGAAAACAGGTGGAATGGAGATGGTGCGTTGTGATATTTGGTTGGTCTTACTACTATGCAGTATTATGTGGATTAGTAGTATGTTATGTAGGAGGTAGTACATACTGTAACGGTTGGGTAGTGGGCAATATACTACATGATGTATTAGTATTAGTAGTGCTATAATGTAGTACTGTAGTACTTTATGTGGTATTATATGAATTTGGGGGGTTCTTTTGTTTTTCCCCCTGTGTGTGTATATATATATATAATGTTGAATAATATCCGAATTCTCACTACTCCTGAACACTCCTACTTGCGAGTGAGTCCTGGGCGGTGAACACCAAATAAATGGAGAACCCTCTACACAAAAAGTGCCACTCAACAAGATTTGAATCCCCCAACAGAAACAATTTACTCAGGACTAATTATGTGATTTCCGTCTCTTCCCTTCTTTTCCAAACACATGTGTTGGTTTCCCTAAGAGCGTAGCAAAGAGAGACAGATATGATACACTACCCAACCATAAGCACACATTTACTTGCAAGTCAATGCTGTTGAGTTCATTTGGGCTTGGAAATCACGGTGAAACATCAGTTCTCACATTTCCCCGCGCTGCCTCCGACTACTCACGCGCCATTTAACCTGCCCTTAACTAGACTTCTTTCCCCACCTCTGCTAGTTAATTTCAGTGATACTTTGCTTCCAAACAATAAAATAAAGGGCTTTTAAAAAATTGAGAGAGGAGGAGAACGAGAACGGGAAAGAACGTTCTACTTTTGGATAGAAGTGGGGGCATTTGAGTATTAGTCAATTTCACCTGGCTCGACTGCCGGACAAAGGCAGGGTTGTCGATTTCACTCCCTTCCAAGAACTGCGCGGTCTCTCCAGCAGGCCTGTCTTAACCTTCGACTCTTTCACCCCCTCCCCTCTCTTTCTCTTTCTCCCGCTGGGCAGAAGCTGTAGGCCAACATCCCCCGGAGGGCTGTTCCTTCCGCCGCGGCCGCAAGAAGAGGATCCCATACAGCAAAGGGCAGCTGAAAGAGCTCGAGAAGGAGTACGCCAACAGCAAGTTCATCACCAAGGATAAGAGGAGAAAGATCTCCGCGGCCACCAACCTCACCGAGAGACAGATCACCATCTGGTTCCAGAACCGGCGGGTGAAAGAGAAGAAGATTGTGGCCAAGGTGAAAACCACCAACACCAACACCACCACCACTAGCAGCACCGCCAGTAGCAGCAGCAGCGGCAGCACCCCGTGAGAGAGGGACTCGGACCAGACAGAGTGGGGTGGAGGGGAGAAAGAAGCCCCCGCAGGGGGAGAAAGGAGCGGAGGACATCTCCGCTGGCTCCCCCGCCGCCTTGCCTGAACTGGAGAGGTGAAGGGGGGTGGGGTGGAGGAGAAGGAGGGAGAGGAACTGGATCCGAATAATTCTCGTGGAGACTTCAATAGTTTCCCCCCTTCCGCCTGCTTCGCGGCTGCCTCCGCGCTCCACCTCGGCGGAAGCAGACGAAATCCGCACGTCCCCGGCCTCGTCCGTGCTCTCTGCTACGCTCTCTTTTGTTTTATATTTTTTTTTCCTTAGTCCGTGTTTTGTTTTGCTTCCCTCAAATAAGTTAAGACCCCGATTTGCAAGCAAAGAAAGAAAGAGCCGGTGATTTTAAGAATTACGCAACCTAGTTACTGTTGTTATTGTTATTTTTATGATGATGTAATAATGGGGGAGGCGGGAGGAAACCGTGTGCAATGTACAATTTATTTTTATGGAATTCCCCCCTCCTCGTTGGTTGCCGCCTTAGCGTCAGTGCGATGCGAACTTCTCTGTCCTTTGTACGAAATCCAGTAATTACGAGCTGCTCTGGGGGGGAGTGGGTGGGGGGGAGGGAGGGAAGACAGCGACGCGCAGACAAAAGGAGAGGGGGTACTGCCTACAATCGAACCGGATTCTAAATAAATTCTCAGTAATCAGAATGGCTGGGTTCGCTTACGGTTCCATTTGTCAACCGGCTTGCATATAGCTTTTGAACGAACAGTCTCTTCAGCCGATGTGAAATATTGGTAGATATTTTTAACTGGGGAAAATATCTACAGGTTTTTTTAATATATAGCATAATCTATACTTTAGGTGGCTTATACATTTGGAAAACAATGTGTGCTTGCGTCTGAAGGTGGACCACTGTTTTTTGTCTTTGTTGATTGATCACATGGCAATCGATAAATGCCTCGGTTGCACGTTTACGCATTTGCTTACTACCAAAATCTCAAAGTGCCTTTGAGGACACTGAAATAAGTGGGAGGTAGTAGACATTGGGTGCAATCTTAAGCAGTTCTACTCAGACGTAAGCCCTATGTTACTCAATGGGGCTTACTCCCCCGGAAAGTGCCTTTAGGGTTGAAGCCAAAAACTACTCCATGTACGGTGTAATCCTAATTATGTGTGCTAGCCCAAGGGGGTTTAATTTCCCTTCTAAGCCTTAGGCAGAAGGAAAAGCCATCTAGAGAAAAGTTATTTTTCCTTCCTTATGGGGCTGGGTGGCCCTTCAACGCCCAGCCCCATCGATTGACGTTTGGAGCCGTGCAGCTTAAATTCTAGGCATGTTTACTCAAAAGTAAGTCCCACTGCATTCAATGGGGCTTACTCCCAGGTCAGTGTGCATAGGTTTGCAGCCCAGGTGTGCGTGTAATGTGTATAATACATGGGAAATGGATTAATTGAATTTCTCTTTGCTCCTGCAATATTTGGAAGACAGTCTACTGTGACTCACCTTGATGTCAATTTCTTTAGAATGTTTTGGATGGGGAGGTCTGGAAAGGTATGTTTTGAAGGCTGAGTAAAAACAGATGCTTCTATGCAGCACTACGTAATAGTAATAAATACTTCTATTACTGCTACTACTATGATAGTACTGGTACTGTTCTTAAGGACAAATTATTTCTTCGGGCGTTTTAACGAGGCAGGTATCAGGTCTAAAGAAGACAGAATGGAGAGAGGCGGTAGATAAGGGTTACAAATGTGAGAGGAATATAAGTAGGCGCAAACTTGATTGATAATGCCGATCCTAAAGCGTAAATAAAAGAAAATAAATGCAATTGAAATCAGTGGGCCTTACATCCAAGAACCATTTTGGAGGAGAGTTTCAAAGGAAATTCTTTAACCAGCGTCCTAATTGCAGGGGTTTTTTTTCCCAAACAGGCGAATCCCCTTGATTCCAATGCCTCTTACTCTACCTCCACTCAAGTGTTTAGTACTTTATTTTTTTCCTCGCACTTCTATACCTATTGTACATAATTCCTCCTTGAATGTCATAAAGGTTGCATAAACGGTACGCACGAAATCAATAAACAAAAACTAAATAAGTAATACAACACAGGGAGTGCGCAAAATCAATCAGTAACAAGTTTTTTTAACTGGTGGTATAAAGATTGGCGCTTGCAGTAGGGGAATGAACAACTGGTGTGTGTGTGTATTTTGGGTGGGTGGGGGTGTAATGTACAAAATGAGATCCAGAGTGTTTGTTTCGATGGAAAACTCCATGTTGAAAAGTAAGGACTGGGGACATTTCCGGTAAGCCCTCCTCTCTCTCTCCTACTCCACACCTCGACGGTGTGGAACGATTGTAAACCCAAACAAAGCCGCTCTGTTTTATTTTAAGCCCCACATGCCTCCCCCTCTCCCCCATGTCTCTCTTTTCCTCCGCTTTCTCCTTCCCACCCAATAAACTCGCCTTGGGTATGCCAGATAATGTGAGGTTTTATTCCCCCTATTTACAAAGGACCCGAAGTTTAAATACATAAAACCTACTGAGAGGGTCCCCGTCAGAGCAGACTCCCATAAACAGGAGACACGGAGGCCAAGTTCAAGGATAAGTAGAATTTTAAGCTTTCTTTCTTTCTTTCTTTCTTTCTTTCTTTCTTTCTTTTTTTCTTTCTTTCTTTCTTTCTTTCATGGGTAGGCTTTTGGCAGTCGCATTTTTAAAAGAGGGAGGGAGAGGGGACCACTGTTTTGGAAATGCAGGAGGGTTTTGAATTTTATCGCCAATATCATGTTCTATTTTTCCTGGCACGCAATGGATCATGGCTGTTGGGGATAGGAAGGGGGCTGCTCTCTCCCCCTCCTCTTCCCCTTCCATTCATATATTGTGTGTTTTATTAGAGATCTCATTGGGAGGAAATTCTGTTCCGCAGTTGACGGGAACGGCTGTCGGATGTATCTGCTGGCGCTGGAGAAAGGGGGTGTCTTGGGGGTTTGGTAGAGGTGGGGAGGGGAAAGGGTTGAATAGAGCTGACCTAAGCTGTTCCGCGCCCTGGCGCTTGCTACCTCTAGTAGCGAGGAAGGCGGAGCAGTTTCCCTGCCACAGTAAATCTAGCTTTAACTTTGACCCCTAGGTCGGGTAACTGCTGGCAGTTAGGCCGTTTTGACCTTGACTCTGATCCACACCTCCCTTTCCCCGGAAAAGGAGGTTCTTAAGATCAAAGGGGAGTTTATTGGACGAGTTCTTCGAAGAACAACGACTCTGCTCTTGCTAACGAGGTTAGATCACGGGCGCCACCTCCCGGTCGTGAGAGTCAATGCAGGCAATTAGCGCCAGCTCCTTCGACCTTCAGCTCTGGCTTTCCAGAGCACGTGTTCCTGCGCAATTGCATGCGCGTTGAAGGAGAGCTTTTTTACAATGGTGTGTTAAGGTGGGGGAGAAAAGAGGCCAGGGAAGAATGAAGCGTTGGGCAAGAAAAAGAGGCGTTCTGAACAGCATTACTGTCCCAAGCAAGTCTATGCAGAAATAAATCCCATGGGGGGGGGGGCTCTCTCCCAGGAAAGTGTTTAGGATTGCAGCCAATGTTCCCTCTAAGCTGTAGAGTCTTGTGAGCAAAAATTCTATTTTGTGAGTTACTGGCATTAAAGTTGTGAGCAAGCGATTTAGCTATTGCATAAATTAGTTTGCTCCGGAGCCATCCTTCCTACGCTAAGACGAAAATGTGTGAGCTGGAGGCTAAATAACTGTGAGCTAGCTCACGCTAACTCAGTTTAGAGGGAACACTGATTGTAGCCATCATATCCCCCCCCCCATATGCGTAATTTCTAATCTGCACACAGAAGACTGGTTTGAAACCGGGTGTTAAGGCCTAAGACCCGGAACTGACTTTGAATGTCAGTAATATAGAGGCGATCGCCTACGAGGGATGTATTTACCACCGAAGAACCCTCGCTTCCCCCCAACAGGCTCTGAAACAGCCTTCGGTCCTCTCTCTAGAGAAATTAAGGACTCAGATGGTGCCTCTCATGTATACAGCCATGTTTACATCTCTGTCATCCTTACACCAGCGTTAGGTAGGCCGATATAATTCACCCTCCCATGAGTCTGTGGCCTCATCATCTGATACTGCTCAGTGAACTCAATTTGTACTTTGTGGTGGCATAACTACACATGCTGTCGCTAATACTATTGTGTTTCTCACATGCTTCTTACCTGCTCTTGCTGCTACTACTATTGTAGTTCTGCCACTGTTAGCTGTTCCTACCAGTAGTAGTAGTAATTATAATGCTATCGTATTGTTGCTACTGTCTGCTTCCGGAGAGGAAATTTATTAGGAGGAAATTTGCTACTCACCTTCGGGTTCTTTTTTTAAAATATATTTATTATCCTAAGGGAAGGATACCGCCATGTTTTGTGAACCTCAGAGGTAAATGACAAAAGTATATTATACAGTATGAAACACTGGCCCATGTGGATTCTGATGGAAACCCATGGCTTAAAGTCTCAGCTTTTGGAGGGTGATCTAACTTCAAATATCTAGATTTATTATTCTTTTAATGGAGATTCGCACTCAGTGTCACCGAACTCCATCTCCGAGAAACAACTCATCATGGTCGAATTCAGATTTGGGTATCCAGCCTTTGGGGAAACCCAAAGTAGTTTCCTGCATTTTATTCCCGGAAGTGGAAAGACCCTTCCAAAATGGACTGATGTTCTGTTAGATTCGAGTCTAGTCTTGCCTTAGAATAAATGACAAAAGTATATTATACAGTATGAAACACTGGCCCATGTGGATTCTGATGGAAACCCATGGCTTAAAGTCTCAGCTTTTGGAGGGTGGTCTAACTTCAAATATCTAGATTTATTATTCTTTTAATGGAGATTCGCACTCACTGTCACCGAACTCCATCTCCGAGAAACGACTCATCATGGTCGAGTTCAGATTTGGCTATCCAGTCTTTGGGGAAACCCAAAGTAGACCCTTCCAAAATGAACTGATGTTCTGTTAGATTCGAGTCTAGTCTCGCCTTAGAAATCAACAAGAGTTTCAGGGTATAGTCTCATTTCCTTGTTCCTTTTTCTTTCTGTAAAAAGGTAAAGGTAAAGGTTCCCTTGCTCGAAAGCCAGTCGAGTCCGACTCTAGGGTTGCGGTGCTCATCTCCGTTTCAAAGGCGAAGAGCCAGCGCTGTCCGAAGACGTTTCCGTGGTCATGTGGCCGGCATGACTAAACACCAAGGCGCACGGAACGCTATTTCCTTCCCACCGAAGTAGTACCTATTTATCTACTTGCAATTTCTTGTTTTCGAATACCTTATTTTAAAATTTAAAAAAACCATGTTTGTTTGTTTTTAGAAAAAAACAGTTTCAGGCTACATAAGCTTTAGAGAGTCAAAGCCCCTTTCTTATCGACCTCCAGTTCGATTATTCTCAGACTGGCAGAGAACGCCCAATACTTCCCAACTTCATGTGGACAAAAGCAGTCCAAAATAGTCTAGAGGAATATTTTTCATACGAACCACCCCCATTAAATCTTGACTCGGAAGCTTCGTCTCTTTTGGAAACCCTGCCTGAGATGACAGCATGGGAACTCTGGGGGGAGGAGACCAAACAGAATATCTTTCTCTCAAGCCAAAATATGGAGGAACCGAAAAGAGGCTGTGGATGCTTGTATTTTCTGGAGCTTCTTTCACTGCCCGCCTGTCTGACTTTACACAGGCCCTTCAGCAACGGCGTCCATCCAGCTTGCATTCCCATTGCTTCAGGTTTAACAATACGTTTATTGAAATAAATGGGACTTTAAACGAGCTCAGCTTCGGCTGGATTCGGTTGGACGTTCTGCAGAGCGGAACAAGGAAATGCTCCTCCCCGCAGTGCTTCGAAAACTTTCCTGGGAGGAGTAAACCTCGGGGAGTAGACTTGAGCTTTAGGATTACCCTGCTTAAGCAAACACTCCTCTAAAACACACGCACAGTTTAAGCAGGGGTCTCCAAATCTGAGCGTTTAAAATCCAACTCATCTCAACAGAAGTGATGCGTGGGGCAATCCCCAGCATATTTACTCGTATGTAAATCCTACTGTGTTCCGTTAGGCTCACTGCTAGGTGAGCATAGGACTAAAGTGACAGCTTAGAGGGAACATTGCTGGTAGGTGAGCATAGGACTAAAGTGATAAGACTCTCTCTCTCTCTCTCTCCCCCCTCCCTCCTCCCCTCCCTCCCGAAAACGAAGTATAAACACAGATGGGATTTAAAATGCTTAACTTCTGTTGGATCCAGTGTTACCTCTAAACTGAGTTAGTGTGAGCTCGCTCTCAATTTTTAGCCTCCAGCTCACATTTTTGTCTTGGGTCAGGAAGGATGGCTCCAAAGCAAAGTAATTTATGCAGGAGCCAAATCGCTCACTCCGAACTTTAATGCCAGTAGCTCCCAAAGTAGAATTTTGGCTCACCAGACTCCACAGCATTGGTTGGATCGTGTCCATTTTCTCTGCACCAATGTGCAACAGGCCCACTTGGCTGTTGGGGACAATGCATAATAGCTGGGCGAGCGGCGCGTGCCTGCCTTTTTCTTTTTAAAATCAAGCTTTGTTTTTCGCAGGCGCCCAAAACCTAAAGGTTTATTTACAAGGAGGCTGACTTATCTCCTAATAGAAGTCACCGTGTGCAGCCCTCCCCCCGCAGTCTCCTGAGAGATCCCCCAGATCAATAGTTTGTTTATTACACTCTTCCCTGGCTTGGAAATGGCCCGCTCTTGCATACATGACAGGACTTCCTAATGACTGTATTACTCTAGAGTATTCCCATTAATTTTGATGGCCTCGTTCTAGAGCCGTTGAAAGTAAGCAGACTTCCCTCTCCCCCACACCCTCTTTCAATTGTAATCCTTGTATTTTGCTAATTTGCAGATTACATTAAATGGCATTGAGCTTCAGTTTAGCCTCTCAGTGCGTGTATGTGTGTTGGTGTCTGTTGGGGGTGGGGAGCCCAGCCCACCCTCCTACTGCCGATCTGTGGAGTGGGGGGAGGGAAAGGTTTAGTGGAGCGCCATAAAGAACCCGGCGGTTGCAAAAGCACGCAAGAAATTCTCGTTAAAAATCCTAGAAGGAAGGGGAACACGTCACAATCAAGAATTTTCCCCCCAAGCTCTTTTTGCTTTGAGCCTCTCTCCTCTCCCCCCCCCAAACTCTCAATTTCGCTCCACTTGGTCATTTCCCTCTGTCTCCCCCCCCTCCCCAAAAACGCTCTGGATCCTGGTCTCTAAGGCCTCTGCCCTCCCCCTCCCCCCTCCAGTTTAGCCGCCAATGGCTATTTCTTCCTTCCTTTTAACTTTTCCCCCGTCCACTCCTGCGTCTCTGACCCCTGTGAATGAGCCTTTGCGGAGACCTCCCAGGGCCTAGTAAACAGGGGGAGGGGGGTCGGGTTTTTGTTGTCAAGTTCAATGGCAAAACCGCCTTCCAGTCGTTTCCGGAGAGAGAGAGAAAGAGATCTAGCTCAGTTCTTGGAAACAGACTGGGGAAGGGGGGGCTTGCATGGAGGGCCCCCCTCGCAGATTCAGGAACCTGTTCAAGGGGGTGTGTGTTCCCACCAGCAGAGAAAAAAAGTAAATATAACTTAACGTGAATTCAAAATTTTGGTCAAAGCGATGCACTTCTTTCCCTCTGTTTTGGAGATTTCTCTTCTCGACTTCCCGAATACCCTTCTAAAGGTCATCCTTGCCCGTAAAAGCTCCATTAAGCTCAGCGGAATTCCGTTCCTTGCTTCATTCCGTTGAGATTAATGGGGCTTTACTTGCAATCCCTGTTCACGCTTTGTTAGCGCGAGGGGGCATCATGAGTGGCTTCCTCGGTTCACACCACGGTTTGGGTCGGGTCGGGTGGGTCCAACGAATCCCCCGCCAAGGCATCCAGTCAGTCCTCGGCCAGACTGCAGCGTTATGGGCGGCTCCGCCCGGACTCGGGTTCTGTCACCGCATTTATTTTGAGAGTCGTCTTGGTGGGAGAAAACGTCCCCCTCGGCCAGTGAGTCGAGTCCAGATCTTTGGACGGAAGTAGGCCCCGTTGGATTAAATGGGACGCCTTGATCCAACCGTGTAGCTGTACCAGGGCTGGTATTGACTCGCTTTGCTTTTCAAACGTGTTCGTTTGCTCCGCACCAGACATTAAATTGGAGCCATTTGTTTTTTTCTTATTCAAGTCCGTAGCATCAGGGTAGCAAGATCAGATCGACTAGGGCGGCGATCACACACACTAAAGAATCCACTTTCAATGCACTTTCCAACTGGATTTTGCCTGTTCACACGGTCAAACCCAGTTGGAAAAGTGCGTTGAAAGTGGATTCTTTAGTGTGTGTGACCGCAGCCTAGTAGGGCTTCTAATGGGGTTAGGAGTTTGACTGCAGTACAAAAAAGTGGGTGACCCAGTGGGTCGGCCCCAGCCATTCATTCTTGCCCAGTTCCCTTCCTCCCCCAGTCCCACATGGCTTTAACCCGGGGAGGGACCTAGCCTTTTTGGGTAGTCAACCCAAACATCGCTTGTGAGGAAAGCTCGGAGATGCTCCTCGGTTCCAACACGTGACTAGAATCCCGCGAGTTATCAATGAAACCCGGCTAATTTGTTTCTGGGTCGAGACCCCACCACCCACCCCGATCCCTAGAGAAGTGCACGCCCCCCCACACACACACACTTGGGCCCTGCTGTGGGAAAATCTCTGCTGCCACTCCACTGGAGAGCTCGTTGGAGGAGAATGCAGTGCAATGATAGTGATCACCAGTTTTACAGGGTACACCCGAAAGTTGAAGCTGAACCAAAGGAACTGTTTTTTAAACTTGGGAGCAAAATCCCACAGCAGTGGCCCTATTGGCCAGTTGGGGCAACAGAGTAATGGAGCTCCGTGACACCTGGAAGGCTAACGGACTGTCAGTACAGTACTAAACAGAGTCTGATGCCGTGTAATTATGCTGCGTAATTCTGTTTACGATTGCCCAGATCTTCACTATGCCATGGCTCCGTGGCTCAGGGGTAGAGCATCTGCTTGGCGCGCAGAAGGTCCCAGGTTCAATCCCCGGCATCTCCAGTTGACGGATCGGGCTGTAGGTATTGTTTAAAGTCCCCTACCTGAGACTCTGGTGACCCGCCTGCCAGTCTGAGTAGACGATGCTGACCTTGATGGACCAAAGGTCTGATTCACTAGAAGGCATCTTGGTATGTCCAAAGCGCTCAGGGCTCTGTCCATCTGTTTTTTCTCCTCCATTCGACCCTCACAACAATCAATCAACCAGTCCTTTATTGGCATTAAAATAGATAAGATGGTGACCTTCACAACATACATGGGAGGAGTGGGGAGTTTTGCTATCGATGTTAGCGGGAGGAGAAATGCATTGTGGAGTTATTCCTCCGAAGCCTCTCATCTCTCCCATCTCCCCCCCCCCCTTGGGACTTCCAGTAGCTCAGTAACCAGGCCCCAGGCGTCGCTGCTGTCTCCCTTCCCGTACAAAAATCAAGGGTCTAAACCGGAACGGGCAGAAGTTGCATTGTATTGAATCATCCGTCTAGGGAAACGTCTGCTCTTCGAAGGCCCCCGCCTCTGCGCCTGCCTGATCCGGAAGGGAGACTGACAGAAAGTCAATCTGTGGAAGACTGATCACCTCTCCCTCCCTCCCTCCCTCCTTCCTTGTACCAGGATCACCTTCACCTGGCTTTTGCTTGTGCTGCTGAATAGGTTGTACCTCTTTTAGCCATCTGCCTTCCGGCAATGTACCTTCTCAAACATAAGAACTTAAGAAGAGCCCTCCAGGATCAGACCAGTAGTCCATCTAGTCCGGCAATACCGTGGCCAGCCAATTCCTCTGGAGGGCCAACAACAGGGCAGAGAGACCCAGACCTTCCCCTGATGTTGCCTCCTGGGTCTGTGTTGAGTGATAGTGAGATGTTGAAAAAATGGTATTTAGCAGAGATAAGATGGTCCAGCAGTGCCGGAGCAAAATAAATCAGACTCAGAGTCCATGTGTGATTAAAATATAATTTTTTTACTAAATTCTAGCGTGGGAAGGGTAACTGGGATGAAAATAACAACAGAGCAAAATCTGCTACATCCTTACTCTACAAAGACAAAACTAGAAGAGAGAGATTATGGCTACTCTTCTTCTTCAGAACACCAAACAAAGACCGGAAGAGAGGCATAAAATGCTAATACACCTTGACACTTTAGTCCCAATCAAATTCCTAGATCACGGAGAAAATTCCCGGGTATTCTACAGCTAAAGAACATTGGTTACATGAGAAACATGTGACTTCCTGTGAGTAACATAAACAAACATTTAACCCCAGATATACTGAGTGTTTTTAACTTGTAATACCCAAAAGTCTGGGATTCAGAGGATTGGTGCCTCTGGATATGGAGGTTCCCCTCAGTCACTATGGCTAGTAGCCATTGATAGACTTATTCTCCACAAATCTATCTAACCCCTTTTCAGAGCTGTTTGTTCCTGTGGCTACATCCTCTGGCAACAAATTCCACCTTTTAATCACACTCTGTGTAAAGTAGTATTTCCTTTTGTGCATCTTGAACCTACTGCCCACCAGCTTCATTTGATGCCCTCGAGTTCTAGTATTTGGGGAGAGGAAGGAAAAGTTCTCTTTGTCAATTCTCTCCACCCCATGCATAATTTCTCTGTGTGTGTCTCTCTCTCTAAGTCTGAACGGCCTTTCTCTCCCCACCTCTCGGCTACAGTATTTTGCAGTCCTTTTAGGCTGCAAGCCTAAGAACACTTTCTTGGGAGTCTGCCCCATTGAACAAAAGGAGACTTACTTCTAAGAAGGCTTGCTTAGGATCGCTCCCTGACTCTGCTTAATTAAAAAACCACCACCACCACCACCACCACCTATTTGCTTCCGTCCTTCTGCAGCGATACCTGTGGCTATGATGGGAAAGCCAAACATCCCCCCGGCTGTAAGACTTCGGTGATAACCCTCACATCCTCCCCCCTCCCCCCTTTCTTCCTTTGTTCACGTTCATGCCCACACCACAATGGTAGGATGGGGCGGGAGGGCTATTGGGGCAGCGAAGCCTTCAGCTATTGAACTTGTAAACATGGTTTGACCCCCACAAGTATTTGTGGAAGAGGGCCTTAAAGAAACTTGGTGATTCACTGGATGTGGGGAGGGGAGAAGCCGAGAAGGTGTGAGTAGGTCCCCGTCCCCCCCATTCCAGCATCAGAGCTAAACCCTGTTTGGAGAGATCCAAGAAAGATAGCGGTTACTGGCTTTCTTGTACACAGAGAGAAATGACATTTCCCAAAGCAGGCGGAAGCTCCGTAGGGGCGTTTGGCGAGGTCTGGATTATAAAAGCCCGGAGGAACCAATGCAACAGTTGCTTGGAACTTGGATTTCAATGTTGCCCGGCTGGATCGGGCCGCTGGAACCTTTAGGTATGATGCAACTGTTATTATATTTTGTAATATTGTGTGAAGGTTTCCCCTGCTTTCTCCCAGCCTCCCCCTCCTCCCTCGAGAGTCCAAAATATTCTTTTTAACCCGTTGTTGTCCGCAGCCTACAGTGGGCTGCGTGCATGCGTGTGTCTAAGGGGAGCTGTGAGACTGAACATGGTTGCTAAGGCCATCGGGACCGAATCCTTCGGGCAGCTGTGGTGCGCATGCCCCATTGAACCATTTGCGCAGGAGAACTGCTTGGAGGACTGAGCTAGTTAGCTGCTAAGTAGTCCCGAACACCTGGCTAACCCTCGTTGACAAATACAAAGGGTAGAGGGAGAAAATGAGACGGAACGCTTTTCCCTAGCTGTAGCTCTTTTCCCTAGCTCTTTTTCTTCTGGCTAGGATTTTTCTGCGCCTGCTTTGTTAAAGAAGGCGCACATGCCCAGAGACAACAACGGCGCCTGCTTACTTACAAGCAAGATTATGTGTACACTCCCCCCCCTGCCCCCCCCCCCCCCAGCAGTCTGCGGTTGATTAACGTCCCCCCGTCCATTTTCACGCCACCAACTGCAGGCGGTCGTGATCCGAATACGAATGTCCCCAATGCAGGATTCTCTCGCTGCTGAGTCGTATATCCCCCTCTGCAGTGCTTGCGACCAATGTTCCCTCTAAGCTGTGGAGTCTTGTGAGCAAAAAATCTACTCTGTGAGCTACTGGCATGAAATTTGTGAGCGAGCGATTTGGCTGCTGCATAAATTAGTTGGCCCTGGAGTCATCCTTCCTGAGCGAAGACAAAAAATCTGTGAGCTGGAGGCTGAAAAACTGTGAGCTAGCTCACACTAACTCAGCTTAGAGGGAACACTGCTTGCGACCAACGTTCCCTCTAAGCTGGGGAGTCTTTTGAGCAAAAATTCTACTTTATGAGCTATTGGCATTAAAGTTGTGAGCGAGCGATTTGGCTACTGCATAAATCAGTTTGTTCTGGAACCATCCTTCCTGGGCGAAGACACAAATGTGTGAGCTGGAGGCTAAAAAACTGTGAGCTAGCTCACACTAACTCAGCTTAGAGGGAACACTGCTTGCGACTCCCTTTTAGTTCCTTCTTCAGGTTTCAGATCCTGGGATTTGATTTGGTTTCTCTGCTCTTGGATTTAAAAGGGCTTCACGGAAGCGAAGGAGGGGACGCCTTCTTCCTGCTCAAAAAACAGAATCATAAAAAGTGATAACCATAGTAATAAGAGCAATGGTCGATTCAGTCGGGGGGCCGTGTTGGTCTGAAGCAACGGGACAAAGGTTGAGTCCGGTGGCACCTTGAAGGCAACCAAGTTTAACTCTGGGTATAAGCTTTCGTGCGCAAGCAGTGTGCTCTGCTCTTGGATTTAAAAGGGCTTCACTGAAGCGAAGGAGGGGACGCCTTCTTCGTGCTCAAAAAACACAATTATAAAGAGTGATAACCACAGTAATAAGAGCAATGGCCGATTCAGTCGGGGGCCCGTGTTGGTCTGAAGCAACGGGACAAAGGTTGAGTCCGGTGGCACCTTGAAGACCAACGAAGTTTAACTCTGGGTATATGCTTTCGTGCTCAAGCAGTGTGTGTGCAGACGAAAGCTTATACCCAGAATAAAACTTCGTTGGTCTTCAAGGTGCCACTGGACTCAAAACTTTGTTCAGTAGTAGTAGTAGTGATACATCATCCCATCGGATCCATCAACCATTTATTCAGGGGGAGTCCGGTAAACCTGCAGCTAAGAGACAGTGTGTGTGTGGGGGAGAACTCATCCTGTATATTTCTTTTCTTCCTTTTAGCATTAAGATAAATCTCTGCTTTTTACCGAGGAAAACAAGCCCCTCCCCCAATAAAATAAAAAGAGGGGGGGACCTTTCTCACCGTCCCGTTCCTGTACCTTGATTTAAACAGTCAAAAACAAATGTCTTCGGTTTAAAACTGTGGTGTCCAACTGGGGGGAGGGGGAGCGAGTTACAATTGTGTAACCCTTCCACGTTCATGAGCAATTTTTACTCACACTGGGATTAGGAATACATTCAACGTGGATGAATTCGGAATAACTAACTTCGTCCCCAGTCATGTTTCCTGTATTTCCCCCCCTTGTAATTTGGAGTTCGGCCTTTAAGAAAAAATGTCTCAAGAGACATACATTTTAACCACTTTAAAAATAAGAGCGCGGGGAACAACAGCTATTGTCTCCTTATAAAGTTAATTTTAAAAGTTCCTCTTTGGCTAGATCTTCAGTTTCACATGGAACAAGCTACGCTTATTGAACGTGTATTTTTTCCTTTTTTCCTTAAAGACATACTTAAATTTAGGTCCCCCCACCTCCACTTTAGCGCATTAGGCAGAAAGCAAGTCCTTTGGATTCGAAATTAATTGTTGCCAGTTAGCATGCTTGGGATAAGAGGTTTATGTATTTTGAAACTCTTTTTTCCCTAATAAAAGGGACTGTATTGACCAAAGAACTCTAGATCGGAGTTTTAAGAGGTCGTCAGTAGGTAGAAATAGGATTTTGGGGGAATTTTGGAAGCCAGTTTACACAGTATTTTAAAAAACAAAAGTCACTTAATATCTTTTAGTTCGAGAATCTGAAGGATCAGAATACGTATAAAAAGCTTTAAAAGCTGTCTTTTAAAAATGTTAAGTTTAATGCAATAAGGAAAGAGGCAGAAGATTTATGGTCATTACTTCAGCTTGTGTGTGTGTGGGAGAACAAAAGCATTACACATAGCAGCGATATGTAATTTGTTAGGACCACTCTGTGCCTAGTTGCGGTTTTAAGATTATCCTTTTAAAATTAAAACTGGAGGTCAAACATTGAGCAGTCGGAAAAATCTGAGCATTGGCCTATGTGATACATAGATAGACAGACAGACAGATAGACAGACAGATAGATAGACAGATAGATATTCTAATACTATAGCGGAGTGTAGAAAAACGAGGCAACGTATCGTGGCCAGGCATCGCTGCTGCGAATATGTCGCAGGACTTTTTCCTGTATGCATTTGAATTTTGCCCAGGAATGGCACACCATGGAATCCTATGCAAAGTTACTTCACTCTAAAACCATCGATTATAGTGGGCCGAAACTGGAATGTACTTTATAGGATTGCCCCAGGAACCTCTTGTGTTTTTTGGAAGAGTTTTTGGGAGCAAGGGATGGCGCTAGCTCGGCTAGCCCACGAAAATTTTCTGCCGCTATCGTAGCGGGTTCCCCTGCAGAGCTATTTCACTGAAATCAATGGAGTAATTCTGTTTAGGACTGCTGTGTGAATCAGTTAGGGTTTTAGATGCAGCCCTTCAGTTTTTGCTCCGCGATTCCCCGTCTGGAATTAATCCGGACCAATGCTCCGATGAGGAAATGAATGGATTTTTGCGTGTGGGAGGGCAGCATCTTAATTTTATCAATGCCACCCTGTCTTTTCTACCCATACCAAACCATTTAGGCTGAGGTTTCAGCAGGCTTAGCTGGGAAATCAGTTATACTTGAAATCCAAGTAGAAGAACTTTCTGACATTTAGAGCTACAGGCTTCCTCTGGAGGTGGTGGGCTCCCCTTCTTTGGACGTTTTTAAGCAGAGGCTAGACGGCCGTCTGACAGCGATGCAGATTCTGTGAATTTAGGCAGATGATGAGAGGGCGGGCGGGAAGAGAGGAGCCAGTGCTCGGCTCTGGTGGCCCTTTCCCCCCCATAATGCCGACGCCACTTTGGGGTCTGGAAGGAATTTTCCTCCAGGTCAGATTGGCCAAGGATCCTGGAGGTTTCTCCCCTTCCTCTTGGCATAGAGCAGGGGTCACTGGGAGAATGGAGGTGGGGATTGGAGATAGTTGTGAATTTCTTGTGCTGTGCAGTGGATTGGACTAGATAACCCTCGAGGTTCCATCCAGTTCTGTGTTTCAGAGTAAACGTACGGTAACTGCTTTGGCCACTATCTGAGACAAGGTGCTGAACTAGACCGACCTCTGTGCTACTATCCTAGCGATCTTATTCGATATACACGGGCACAAAACCCGTTTAATTAATTTCAGACTACGGATTTATTTCCAAAGGAGAACCCCAGGATTAGCAGATAGCTACAAACCCGGGGCTTTTGCCCACACGTCCCATTTCAATCCCAGTTCAGCAAGAATAGAACTGGTTGAAGCCTTACAGTTCGAGAAAGTCCCCTGTTACATGTTTTAGCGGCTGTAAAAGCTTTTCATGTACAAAGGAAAAGAAGAATTTATTTTTCTAATTCGGGGCAGATTGGGTTCACTTGGTAGATAAAATTATTAAGGAGAATTGTACATGAGAATGCAAAATCGTGCTTTGGTGGGCCAAAAGAAACTGCCGTAGATTTTAAGTGAGCCGGAGCGTCATTGTGACCTCACATGCAGTTTATAGATGCGTGTGCAGAAATCACACCTACATGACCCCCACTTGTAGCATGTTTTGGATTTTGACGCTTTCCAGAAAATCGCAAAACGCAAAAAATCCTCTTAGGTTCATCCCAATAACCTTTATAGTGAAGGTCTGTGATCTTCCCCATCTCCAAGGACGATAATATTCTGGATATGGGAGGCGGTCTCTTTGAGAATTAAATAAAAATTAAACGCTCTGAGAGTTCTACCCTATAAATGTGCCAAATGTGGACTTCCTATCTTGTGAGGAAGATGGGCACGGCTCATGTATTTCACTATGTGAGGAAGCCCCTTGCTCTCATACAATGGAGAATTCGAATACACAAACACACGTGCACATACCGCGTACCACACGTTTAGCGTATAAGCAATGACAACGCGTGCCGAGTAAGCCCCACTGAGTCCAACGAGACTTACTCCCTAGTATCTGAAGAAGTGTGTGTGCACACCAAAGTTTATATCCAGAATAAAACTTCGTTGGTCTTAAAGGTGTCACTGGACTCAAACTTTGTTCTCTTGTAAATGTTCCCTAGTAAACGTTGTTCTCTGGCTTGAAGTCTATCATTTAGCACACCTTCATAAGCAGAAAAGAGCAAAAGTCCAGTAGCAGCTTAAAGACTAACAAAATATGTGGCTCTTTTCTGCTGCTACAGACAGAGACAGACTAACACGGCTACCTACATAAATCAGTCATACGATCAGAGTCTTTATAGTGAATGTGCTCTTTTGGAAAAATAACACGTTTTTAAAGGGAGTAATTTCTTCCGTGGCAACTTTTCAGAAGTACTTCTGAGAGATGCTTAAGAGAGGCACGCGCAGTATACCAGGAATTCTTGTTTTCAGTAGACAAAACGCACACGCACACATTGAGAGTGCAATAGAACCTATCAAGACAAAAATCTGAAAGGAACCGGAACGGTCAGAATAGAACGCTGCACAACGTTCTATCCGGATAGACATGTGGGTGACGTCACAGCGTCCAATCAGAAGGCGGCGCTCCTACCGTTGCTCTCCGGGCCGTGTAGTTTCATTGGCTAGTCCGGGGTTCTATTTAGGGCGCTGCTGTGTACTGTGGAAGGAGGTTGTGAAATGTGTGTCGCTCAGGGCAAAGCTAGCTGGCACTGGGAGGCGGCTCATAGCATGCAATTCTGCCAGAGAAGGGAGGGGAGATGATTCTTTGTTTATGTTCCCGTCTCAGTCTGGGCGCTGGCTTGCTCACAAAGGGGTGAGAATCCAGACTAAATTGTCCAGTGGCAGAACTGAACCCTCTTGCCTCCTCTTTGCCACTGCAGCCCAGTGATCTCCCCTCCCCCCCAATGCGGCTCCTGGGGAAAAGGGGACACTGAGGAATAATATGAGGGAGGGTCTGCGGCAGAAAAGGAGGGATTGGTGAAAATGGCCAATTTAGTCTGGATCCAACTCAAGAACCTGATTTGGATGCCAGGAATACATGAAAATAGATGCAGGTGGGGTAGCCTAGGTGTATTGGTCTGAAGTAGCAGAACAAAGTTTGACTCCAGTGGCACCTTTAAGACCAACAGCGTTTCATTCACGATATAAGCTTTCATGTGCAAGCAGACTTCCTCAGAGACAGTGGAACAGAACCTCCTCAGCCATTACTTATAAGGGGTGGGTTGGGGGTTGTTGTCAAGAAAGGGCCATTTAGAGTCAAGATGCATAAGTACTGGGTGTGATTATAGCTGAGACTGGATGTAAGAAAGATCTGTGAATGGCAGTATTAGCATACAAATATAAGAGTTAACAAACAGATGTGGGAATGAAGTTTGAGTCCGGTGGCACAAACAAGACAAATACATGAAATAATGCTTAGGGTTGCCAGCTCCAAGTTGAGAAATTCCTGAAGATTTTGGTGGGTGGAGTTTGAAGAGGGCAGGGTTGGGGGGGGGGGCTTCAACGGGGTATAATGCCATAGAGTCCATCTTTCAAAGCAGTCATTTTCTCCAGGTTGAATAGATCTCTGTCATCTGGAGATCTGTTGAAATACCAGATCTCCAACCATCACCTTTAGGTTGGCAGCGTAATAACAGAAGAGCCAGTATCAGATTGTTGGACTACCAGCTGGGAGACGTGGGATCTGTCATAGAAGTTCCTAACCTACATCACAGGGCTGTTGTGAAGATTAAAAGGAGACACATTTATGCTGCTTGAAGCTCCTTGGGGGAAGGGTGGGATACAGTGAGTGGGTTTGACCATGGGCAGAGTGTATTTTCTTGACCATTGAAGTAGCACATACATATAAGGGGAGAAGAAATTCTAGGTCAAACAATGAATTAAATATTGTTACCTTGTTCTTTGTAACAGCCATTTTCTATTGTTGTTATGTTGTTGTAGTTATAATGGTGGTGGTACTGTTATAAAGGATCACCATATACAAGTCATGATCTATGGTTTTGTGTCATTGGCAAAATCACCCAGGATTCCAAAGATCCAGTTTTAACCTGGGCTCTGTCGGGACTCAACCCAGATTGCTGTTCAGTGCAGAGCTTCATCCTTGGAATACATGAAATATCAATATGCCATTCTATCCATTTTTATCCCAGCAAGCTCTGGGCAACATTCATATCTCCTAATTTGTCCTCATAATAACCCTGTGATGTAGATTTAAGTTTATTAATGTAGCTATTTATTCATTCATTTATATCCCACCTACCTCTCCAATGTGAACCCAATACAGTTTACCTTGTTATCTCATTCTCCATTTTACCCTCACAACAACCATGTGAGGTACATTAGTTTTGAGAGTCACCCAGCAAGGTCACCCAGCAAAGTTCCATGGCAGAGCAAGGAATTGAACCTGGGCTTCCCAGATTAGTCCAACACTCTACACCACACTGGCTTGAGGGATATAAAGAAAGGTCAACCTTCATGCCAGAGTGGGGATTTCAATGTAGCTCTCCCCAGTCTAACTCTAATCTGAGAATAGGCAGGAAATCAATTTTCTAGCACTGCATATCCACAGCCAGCCCTCCATACACAAATGCATGTGCGCACTTTTTATGTCTGGAGGCCAGTAGGTTTGAGATCTAGCATCCCTCTCTTCAGATATTATTATTTGATCCCCTCGTCAAGTCAGATAGTGTCTGTTGTGTCTCTCTCTCTGTCACATACAGACACACACACACACACACCTTGCTGAGGTGACTAAATGGTACGGATCAAGTCCAGTTTTTGCAAACTGCAGATTAAATGGATTCAGGTAGGGTAGTCGTGTTGGTCTGAAGCAACAGAACAAAGTTTCAGTCCAGTGGCACCTTTAAGACCAACAAAGTTTAATTCTGGGTATAAACTTTTGTGTTCATGCACACTTCTTCAGATAAACATATGTGAAGTGTATGTATGTACCAACAAAGTTTAATTCTGGGTATATGTGAAGTGTATGTATGTATACATATATATATATATGAAGAAGTGTGCATGCACACAAAAGCTTATACCCAGAATTAAACTTCCTTGATCTTAAAGGTGCCACTGGACTCAAAATTTATTCTGCAGATTTAATGGTAACCCTGTGCCTGGGCTGTAACCCTCCAAGCTGAAGCTTGGGGAATCAATAATTGAATATTTCTCTATACAACCCTCACCTGCCCACCAATGTTCCCTCTAAGCTGAGTTAGTGTGAGCTAGCTCACAGTTTTAGCCTCTGGCTCACACATTTTTGTTTTAGCTCAGGAAGGATGGCCCCAGAGCAAACTAATTTATGCAGTAGCCAAATCGCTTGCTCACAACATTAATGCCAGTAGCTCACAAAGTAGAATTTTTGCTCACAAGACTCCACATCTTAGTGGGAGTATTGCTGCCCACAGTTCCTGCACATAGAAAATGAGGTATGAAGATGAAGAGTTAGAATCTAGCCTTTCCTGTGTGTAGATATTTGTTTGAGTGTGTAGAGATATTTTTGTTGCACAAGACAATCTTCAGAGTGGATTGAACTCAGTTCCCCATGCATATACAACAAGGTGTGAAGGTGGGAATTGAACTTTACCTTTGGAAGCAAAATCGCTTCAGCTGTCTTTGTGGCTAAAATGGAAGCCAGTGCCCACCCAAACAGAGGCAAAATGTAGGTAGAACTGAAACAGTTCTTATTGGCCGTGCAGATCGCATCTACATTCAATGCATCTACACTGGCTCCCAATCCAAGGTGCTGGTGCTGACTTTTAAAGCCCTATGTGGCTTGAGTTCAGCATACCTTAAGGACCTACACATCCACTCCTGCTCTCTTTGGAGGCCTTGTTTCAGGTGCTTCTGCCATCTGAGACAGGCAACCTGATAAACGGCCTTCTCAGTTGTGGCACCAAAACTTTGGAAATCCCTCCCCGGGGAGATTCACTTGCCTCCCCCTATTGTTGTCTTCTGCCAAGAGGTGAAGACTTTTTATTTGTTTGTTCTGCATTCCCCCAGTAACTATTATTGGCCCACATCCCTGGTTTGGGTTTTGGTGTTCCTGCACAGCTGACTTACGGTGACCCCATGGGGTTTTCAAGGCAAGAAATGTTCAGAGGTGGTTTGCCATTGCCTGCCTCCATGTCATGACTCTGGTATTCCTTGGTGGTTTCCCATCCAAATAGCAGCCAGGGATGACCCTGCTTGGCTTCCGAGATCTGGCAAGATCGGGCTAGCTTAGGCTACCCAGGTCAGGGTGGTTTTGGTGTTGTGTGTGTGTTTATATGTATTTATTGAACTGTTTTATATATAGTAAAGGTAAAGGCTTCCCTTGCTTGAAAGCCAGTCAAATCTGACTCTAGGGGGCGGTGCTCATCTCTGTTTCCAAGCCGAAGAGCCAGCGCTGTCCAAAGACAACACTGTTACCTTCCCACCGAAGTGGTACCTATTTATCTACTTGCAATATCTTGCTTTCAAACTGCTAGTTTGGCAGGAGCTGGGGCCAGAGACAGGGCACTTGGGTCTCGAACTGCTGAACTACTGGCCTTCCAGTCTGCAGTTCAGCATCTTAACCTCTGAGCCACTGCAGCCCAGTTTTATATATACTTTATTTTAAATGCTGTTTTAAAGTTGAATTGTTCTAATGTTTTGATGTTCACCACCTTGGGGGCCCTATTTGGGTGGACTGGCAGCATAGGAATGTTTTAAATAAATGAATAAACCATGTTGCTACTACAATGCCTGCCCCGTCTGCATTACAGGTGCATGAGAGATCAATACAGCTGAAGAGTGCGGGTAGGTGTCACGTTGCTTCCCAGGTACACACAACATCCATTCTTTGCTCATATGCTTGCTCCAGACGTCAACATCCTTGTCTCCCAGAAGGTTTGTGGTCTGCGGCACTTTTAACAAAAACGAGACAGAAGACAAATTAGGAGATCTCTTAAATCGGAAAATGATAAAGACCTGAAAGCTCTGGGCAATCTTGGTTGTGACCACTAATGAGAAATAATTGCAGCAGAGTTAAGGGCCAACTCAGTCCACGGTGTGATATATATGTGCATGGCAATGTATGAAATGAATCATTAGCGGCTGCAGATGAAGTTGTCCTCCTGTGACACTGATATATTCCCCTCCCTGGTTTAATTTAATTAAAGCAGAAGATCAAAGGCTGAGTAAATAGCTCTGAACAGGAATGAGACCTATAAAACCGATATTTCAGCTGTGTGCATTAATTTCTGTTGTGTGCGTTGGGGATGTAAAATGTGGCTTTGCACCTTACAAGGCTATTGCTTGGTCCTTTAAACATGAAATCAAGGAACAATGCAATCCAAAACAGAATTACACCCTTCTATTTCCATTGAAGTCAGTGCATTTAGAAGGGTTCTCCATTGAGGATAGCAGAAACTGGTTCACAGTATCGAGATTATGGAGAGGTTCCAAGATGCCACCCCTTCTGACCTGGGAGGTTTGCTGCTGAATCTGAGGTGCGTGGAAATGAGCAACAGTGATTCCGTCCAGTCTCCAGAGGTTTCCTTCCAATCCTTTCTTTATCATTTTCTTCTAATACCAAGTTCAGTGTCCTCTGTAGGGTTGGCAGCACTGGGCTGAGCAATACCTGGAGATTTTGGGGGTGGAGCCTGGAGAGGGTGGGGTTTGGGGAGGGGAAGGACCTCAACTGGGTATAAACTCCACCCTCCAAAGGGGCTATTTTCTCTAGGAGAACTGATTTTGATCATCTGGAGATCAATGTGTTAGCAGGGGATCTCCAGGTGCTCCCTGGAGGCTGGCAACATTACCTCTTATCAGTAGGTTCATGCATCATGTAAAGTTGGGGGTTTTGCATAGGCAAAATGTCCTCTGGAATGCAGAGAAGTCCCCGTTTGAAAATTAAAAGAAGAAGCACCCCCCATCCCCATCTACACTCACAGTGGCTTGGAATCTGAGCATGCTCGTTGCCTCATTGGGGGCATGAAATGGTGAGGGTGATGAACAAACGTTAAGGAAAAAAGGGGAGAACAGAGGGCAGAAAGTTTGCCTCTGTGGCATTGGAAGTGGAGGACTTTACAGCGGTGTTTCTTTGTACCAAGCACAGCTGTACACCAGAGGGGGCAGTGGTACTAGTAAGGCAGATAGGTCAGTTTCCTCTGTAGGCTTCCTCTTGTCTGCTCTTCTGCTATCTCTTTGTTTAACCAGATGAAAGAACAAAGTTTGAGTCCAGTGGCACCTTTAAGACCAACAGGGTTTTATTCTTAAAGGTGCCACTGGACTCAAACTTTATTCTGCTGCTCCAGACCAACACGGCCACTGACCTGAATTTAACCAGATAGCTGCTTTTGGGCACTTCCCTCCTTCTGGCTAACTCACCTTTCTCT
This sequence comes from Gekko japonicus, assembly GCF_001447785.1. Classification (NCBI taxonomy): domain Eukaryota; kingdom Metazoa; phylum Chordata; class Lepidosauria; order Squamata; family Gekkonidae; genus Gekko; species Gekko japonicus. The sequence continues at coordinate 105,115 of NW_015168072.1, forward strand.
CTTTTCTTTGTCTAGTGTCTATGCGAGGGAGATGTGAAGTTCTCTTCATATCGGTCATCATCAAAGCCTGTACAAGTTATCTAGAATGCCACCTCTTCCGTTCCTATCATAGATCAAGATGGGAAGCCATGTTTGTCTGTCTGTAGCAGTAGAAAAGAGCAAGAGTCCAGTAGCACCAAAATATGTGGCAGGACATGAGCTTTCATGAGTCACACTCACTACTCACTTCTTCAGATAACTGGACTCTTGTTCCTATCATAGTATGGAGTTCCTTAACTGGGGTCATTTCGTAGAAAAAGAGGTGCAGGAGCTCATTAGCATAACTCATTAGCATAACTGATTTGCATATGCCACACCCCTGATATCACCGGAAGTGTGTCAGAAGGCAACACCCACTGCTCAGGCTCCACTGGACTGTTTTGAATAGCTTGTACCTGAATAAAACTTGGTCTTAAAGGTGCCACTGGACTGTTTTGGACTGGGGAGCCGGCAGGGGGGCCTCTGCAGCTTACCTGGCTGCTTCTTGCTCTGACTGAGCGCTGCTGGGAGCAGGGGGTGGGGCTTGTTGCATGTGCCTGCCCCCTGGGCTCTTTACTGCCAGAGGTCCGCTCCTGTGCGCTCCTGTGGAAAATGACCCCTGTCCTTAACAATAAAGGACATTTATTTATCTCCTAAAGTAACAAGCCCAGGTCCGTAGGCAGGATGTTTTAATTCAAGGGGCCTTTAAGTAAGTCAGGGGGGACCCTGCACAGACACCCCCCCCAACAAGGGAGCACCAAAAATAAAATAAAAAGTTGGAAGTTGCAAGTTGGGAAGTTGGGGGGGCTTGGTAGTAAGTCAGGGGGGCGGGCCCCAATATGCCCCACTGTAGTTACAGGCCTGAACAAGCCTCTTGTAGCCTTTATTCCAAAGCATCCCCCTTTTCACTGGGCAAACCAGCTCTACAGCTAACACATAAGGGCTTACAGTATTGCGGAAGGTGTGAAGAGCATTCCCATGAATTCTTCCATACAACATAGGAAAGGCAAGATAAAAATAACCCTCTTCAGTGCTTGACCATCCAGATTTGGGGTTAGATGAACAATTTCCTGCTCACCTATCTTGAATTTCAGCGGTCAGGGCAATTGCACTGTAAGTGCAATACAGTGTAATCTGATTTACAGTGCAATATTGCTGATGTTTGGGACTAGGTGTGCAGGAAATCAGCTGTCTCACACTACTGCGCTATCTTCTGATATCTCTGCAGTTACATCTCCCGTTTATATTTTCTTACACAACTTTGTGTGGGTCTCAGCTTGTTTGACTAGCAAGATTTGGGGCATGGTAGGTGAGGAAGGAACAGAAAGTGGGTACATGTGTTGTGATGACCTGGAATAGGGCAATACATCTCTACCTAGTGGTATTTTTATAGTCCTATACTTTCATCTGCCTAATCCTTTCCTAAGTTTAGTCCTTTGGTAGTGTTGCCAGGTTTCCTCTGCTACCGGTGGGGAATGGGGGTAGAGTTGCCAGATCCAGGTTAGGAAACTCTTGGAGATTTGGAGACGGAGATTGGGGATGGCAGGGACCCCAGTGGGGTACAATCAGGGGTCATTTCCTGCAGGAGCGCACAGGAGCGGAGCTCCGGCAGTAAAGAGCCCAGGGGGCGGGCACATGCAACAAGCCCCACTCCCTGCTCCCAGCAGCCCTCAGTCAGAGCAAGAAGCAGCCAGGTAAGTTGCATAGCTAGCAATCCCCCCGGCCCCTGGTCCAAAACAGTCCAGTGGCACCTTTAAGACCAAGTTTTATTCAGGTACAAGCTATTCAAAACAGTCCAGTGGAGCCTGAGCAGTGGGTGTTGCCTTCTGACACACTTCCGGTGATATCAGGGGTGTGGCATATGCAAATCAGTTATGCTAATGAGCTCTGCTAATGAGCTCCTGCACCTCTTTTTCTACAAAATGACCCCTGGGTACAAAGACACAGAGTCCGCCCTCCAAAGCATCCATTTCCTCCAGGGGAACTGAACTCTGTAGTATGGAGATGAGCTTTAATTCCAGGGGATTCCCCAGGTCCCACCTGGAGGCTGACACCTCTATTCCTTGATGAGGTTAGAGGGAGATATTACAGTCACAGTGTACAGTTGTCTGGAAGGTGGGTTATTTTTGTTTTAAAATATATCCCTTTCATTTCTGAATACATTCATTAATTGTGTGTGTGTTGGTTTACATTTCTGGGGGAGGATCACATGATTAGACTGTAACCTCTTTCTTTTCCCATATAGCTGGGATGAGATTTTCAGAGACTGCATTCTTCCAGGAAAGGATCTGAGCCAAGTTTCAGAGAGATAAGAGAAAGAATCCCAGGTTTATAGGCAATTAAAGTCAAACCATCTGTCTGACTGTAGCATCTTTGTTTCCCATCCGGTCATGATGAAATTCTCAGAAACCGTACCTTTCCCCAAAGAGATCCCTTCTGTCAAAAGTTCAGGCAGATAGAAGATTTGTAGAGCAGGCAGAGACAGACATTTGGCACCCCCAGGAGGCAGTCAGCAGGACATAATGGGCACAGGAAAGCATGTGACACCTAAGAAAGACAGCAAGCACAGGAAGCAGACAGAAGTGCTTTCCCGTCAGTACATTTCCAGTGCTCCTTGTGCACATACCAGGAGAGCATGCTGTACGTGAGCAATATGTGCAATCACTGCTTTGCTTGAGTAACGCAATGCACAGATATTCCAGGTTTGGTACAGGCAATCAGGAACCTTGATTTTTCGGGAGATGTGTTTGAACTTGGAATAAATGCACGTTGTCCAAGTCAGAGAAAATGGTTATTGTGCATATCGAGATGATCAGTTGCTGTCTCAGTACGCATGGTTAAAATGCTGGAAACATAATAATGGAAAAGGAGAAGAAACAGATGCTTAGCACTCCAAGCTAAGCCGCCACCACCTTTGTCTTAGGTACAGTTATGGTACAATTTAGGTACAAATCAATGGGCTTAGAACAGTCTAACTCTGCTTAGGATGGTGCTTAATACCAAATTGCATTTGGTGGAAATCATTTTAAGTGTGTGTATTTTGCAGTTAGGGACATACACACACACTATTACAATTCTAGTACTCTGTATTATAAGTATTATTAGAGAGCCAGTTTGGTGTAGCAGTTAAGAGTGGTGGACTCTAATCTGGAGAACTGGGTTTGATTCCCCACTCCTCCACATGCAGCCAGCTGGGTGACCTTGGGTCAGTCACAGTTCTCTCAGAGCTGTTCTCTCAAGAGCAGTTCTCTCAGAGCTCTTTCAGCCCCACCTACCTCACAGGGTGTCTGTTGTGGGGAGAGGAAGGGAAGGAGATTGTAAGCCGCTCTGAAAGAAGGGCAGGGTATAAATCCAACTCTTCTTCTTCTTTCTCTACATGAAGCCAGCTGGGTGACCCTGGGTCAGTCACAGTTCCCTCAGGGTTTTCTCAGCCCCACCTACCTCACCGGGTGTGTGTTGTGGGGAGAGGAAGGGAAGGAGATGGTAAGCCACTCTGAGACTCTGAGTGAAGGGTGGGGTATAAATCCAATCTCCTCCTCCTCCTTCTCAGGAGTGCATACTACAAAAATCAAAGTCACCCATAAGTTGACTGCGCTAATAAATCCACAAGCAGAATGAATAGACAGATTTGCATTTGAACTAAGACAAAAGGATAAGGAAATGAGGGGAAACCCCACACTAGTTAACTAGCAACTCTCTCACACACTAGCAAAGATATTTACAAATTAAATGAAAATAGTTACTAAGTGGTCTCCAGCCCTTAAAAACCTATGCTATAATATGTTAGTCTCTAAGGTGATGCAAAACTTACAGTTTCTGGAAGACCCAAAAGAACCTGGAAACATTCTGTCTAACTTGATAAAGAAATAGTGTCTGTAAAGAATGGAAGCCCTTTCCAAGCCAGCAACAACCACTGGAAACACTATAGTCAGAAAGACCATTCTGAAAATCTCTTTCAAGATCTGTTTGGATTGTTGTGGTCCCATAGGTTTTCTGTCAGTTTCATTACCAACTCTGTTTCCCCTTCCCTCTGAGATTGAACTCTCTTAACTGGACAGCCAGGTCCCAGAATAATGGATATGAGCTAATACAAACAAATATAATTCATTGTCCTATTCATTTGTAATATAATACAGCAGGTTTATTTATTTATTTCCTCATTCCAAGCCTCTGTTTAAGCCAGGATGACTGGTAGTGTAATTCAACCCTTTGGTATTGTCAGTGTCGACATTCTTCAATGTTCAGTTCCTTGCTTGGGGTTTCTAGAACGTTGCATCTATGTGGGGGCAAGAAAAGAAAGGCAACAGCTGCAAGGGTGGTGGGAACAGAAGGGCTGCACCAGTTGGTGCCCACCAGTTGCCTAAAAGTAGGCCAAAGAGCCAGCAGTGCAATGAAGAAGAATATTTATTGTGTGCATGTCATGTGCCATCAAGTCACAACTGACTTCCAGCGACCCAACCAGGGGCTTTCAAGACAAGTGAGAAGCAGAGGTGGTTTGCAATTGCTTTCCTCTGGAGTGCTTTCCTTGGTGGTTTCTCTTCCAAGTCCCAATCTGGCTTAGTTTCTGAGATCAGGCTATGGCCTGCTGTCTTCCCTCCAGAATATTTATTGTTCAGGTAAAAAAGTTCCCTATGGGTTTCACACAGAGCTTCTTCAGGGGAATCTGCTTAGTCCTTCGATATATTTGCAGCCAGAATGCAAGATCACCAGTCACTGATCTTGCATTCTAGCTGTAAAAATATCAGGGAACAGGCAAGAACGTGGTCCATACACACCTGCGCTTGCTCGTCCCATTGCTGCTGTTGCTGCCACCTGACCCCCACTCCTCCACTTTTGGTGTAGTGGTTAAGTGTATCTGGGAGAACCAGGTTTGATTCCCCACTCCTCCACTTGCAGCTGCTGGATGACCTTGGGCAAGCCATAGTTCTGTCAGAGCTGTTCTCTCAAGGGCAGTTCTCGAGAGAGCCCTCTCAGCCCCACCTACCTCACAGGGTGTCTGTTGTGGGGAGGGGAAGGGGAAGGAGTTTGTAAGCCGCTCTGAGGAGTTTGTAAGCTGCGTGAAGGACAGGGTATTAATCCAGTCTCTCCTTCTTCTTTTCCTCTGTCATAAGTGGGCAAAAGTGCAGCATGCCAATGGTCTGGAAACATCCTTTCCCCTTCACTTTCTTTTACAGTCCAGCTGCGATGAAAGTAGGGTTGTCAGCCTCCAGGTAATGGAATACCAAAAACAACATCTGTGGCAAAAATAACGAAGAGTCAATAAAGATAAGTTGCAAAAACGTTTACTGTAGTGATTCTGTAGAAACTTTTCTTCTATAATCGCTCACACGCAATGAATACTGCACGCTGAAAACAATTCATTTCACAATATTTGCTATATCTGAGCGTGTAGCAATCCCAATTCTTATCAATCACTTCTTATCAACTCTTGAAGGAAACATTCCATGTTGACTCTCTAATAACAGAACCCAAGGTCTTCACAATGTCACATATTGCAAATATTGTGAAACTAATTGTTTTCAGTGCGCAGTATTTGTTGCGTGTGAGCGATTAGAGAAGAAAATTTTTCAACAGAATTACTACAGTAAACGTTTTTACAACTTATCTTTATTGACTCGTCGTTATTTTTGTCACGGATGTTGTTTTTGGTATTCCACTTCCTCTCATGATCTCTCATTTTTGGCTTCCAACCTTCAGGTAATGGCTTGAGATCTCCCGCTATTACAACTTGGATTCTGTATTTGACAACTTCAACCAGCTCTCCCGGGCCAACATTGATGGGATCCGGGGTGCTGTTAAGCCAATCACTTCCTTCTTAAACCTGTCATGGCTGGTGAAAGCCAGAAGTGAGGGAATATGAGGCCCCCTGGTGGACATTATCAATCTGTCCCTTAGTTCAGGGGTCTGTCCAGGGGGATTAAAAGAGGCCGTGGTAACACCACTCTTAAAGAAACCATCTTTGGATCCTTTAGATCCTGCTAATTACTGTACCGTTTCAAGCCTTTCATTTCTGGGTAAAATAGTTGAGAGAATAGTTGCAGAACAGCTCCAGAGTTTCGTGGAGGACATGGAGGCCTTGGACCCATTTCAGTTCGGCGTCTGCCCTTGTCATGGGATGGAGATGTCGCCCGCATGACGGAATTCTCTGCCTAATGACATCCATGCCCTGAGGGACCTAATCCTCCCTCTAAGCCGTGGAGTCTTGTGAGCAAAAATTCTACTTTGTGAGCTCCTGGCATTAAAGTTGTGAGTGAGCGATTTGGCTACTGCTTAAATTAGTTTGCTCTGGAGCCATCCTTCCTGAGCTAAGATAAAAATCTGTGAGCTGGAGGCTAAAAAACTGTAAACTATCTCACACTAACTTAGCTTAGAGGGAACACTAATGCAGTTCTGCAGGGCCTGTAAGACAGAAATGTTCCTCCAGGCCTATGGTCGATGACAGCAACGACTGAACACTGAGCCTGGCCTCCTTTATCTCCCCTCCCCTCCAAGGGGTAAGAACACAAATAATTTAAATGCCATCTGAAACAGTTTGATAGTTATTATTTGAAAATTTTAATCTGATTCTGTAAAATTATATTTGTTGAAATGTTATATGTATTGTTGAAATGTTGTTAACCGCCCTGAGCCCTGTCTAGGGGAAGGCGCTCTGGAAATTAAATAAATAAATAAATCTGATCTCTAGGTGACAAAGATCAATTCACCCGGAGAAAATGGCTGCTTTGGAAGATGGATTCTATGGCATTATACCCCCACTGAAGCCCCTCCCCAAACCCTGCCTTCCTCAGGCTCCACCCCCAAAATCTCCAGGTATTTCCCTGCCCAGAGCTGGCAAACCTAGATGGAAGGGTACCATATGGCTGGGCTGGGAAAAAGAAGGTTTCCATAATGCTCCCTCTAAGCTGTGGAGTCTTGTGAGCAAAAATTCTACTTTTTGAGCCACTGGCATTAAAGTTGTGAGCAAGCGATTTGACTACTACTGCATAAATCAGTTTGCTCTGAAGCCATTCTTCCTGAGCTAAGACAAAAATGTGTGAGCTGGAGGCTAAAAAACTGTGAGCTAGCTCATACTAACTCAGCTTAGAGGGAACACTTGATATGGGTGGTAGTGAGCATAGCGATGAGTGATTTGTGCCCGTCTTAAAACAGAGTATAGCCCCTCCCCTTTATATATTCCCTTTAAATATGGGGCTTTCCTGTTCTCCATGTGGAGAAACATCCTCACCTGGAAGCAGATGAACTGAAATTCTTGGATGAGGGGTTGGATACATCTTGCCAGAAACACACACACACACACACACACACACACCTGTAATGCACAACTTGCTTCTTTTTTGGCACAGTCAATTGTAACATATTGTAGAACAAAGTTTTCTTCAAGGTATAAGCTTTCGAACAGTTATGGGAGGGTTTGTTTTTTAAAGCACATCATTATTAATCATATGGCAGAGTTACACACAGGATGCCGATAGTAATATAAAATATGTAACCATGTTGATACAATGGGTATGCAGACTGATTGGGCAATGCCCCTAAATACTAATATCTAGATTTTCATTCCACTCAATCGCAGCTGGGGAGAGTTCAGAGATCACCCTGCGCACTTGAAGCACATCTTTGCTTTCTCGGTTTTAAAGACACAGCAGCGGAGATTGCACTAGAACTCAGCAATGGGGGGGGGCGCTCAGAAAGCAGTCTTTGGTACGAGAATAGGGGTGTTATAAACGTGTCTGTAGCTCCGTCTCTGGTTAGAAGGTATGTAACGAACAGGCTGAATATTCTGAACAGCAGGAAGGGTTACAATAACCCTGCAAAGTACTGAGAAGCGTTGAGTGATTTCAGCAAAGTACTTTTATTCAGATAGAACAAGACAAAAACTACCGGCTCACAGGCCGGTATTTATGCCCAGAAAACCTACCACCAAAACACACCCCCTACTTCTCTATAGGCTATTTACAGTGGCCGAGAGTTTCATAGGCTCTTGGCCGCGGACCTGGCCCTCTGATAGGTGTGGGCTAGGATCCACTGGGCTATTATTCTCTGGGGAGCGAAGCTCTGCTGTTTGGCCTGACCGCATGGCCCAACAGTCGCGCACGTGGTCATGGCGGAGTACATTACAAACCCACAGTTCAAGAAGCGAGATGGAGGTCCTTCTGACAGTCTCCACAGAGGATCAAAGACCCTGTAGAGCTAAAGATCCCCCCTGCAAAATTTAAAAAAACCCACAGCAGCTTCAAGTCCTTTTTGTCACTGTCTCGCTTGCATTTTCAGCAATCTAGAAAATGATTTCTTTCTGGGAGAAAAGAAACGTTCTGGAAGAGATGACGGACAAAACCAGGGAAGCATCTGGTTGTCATCACACACCAGCTTTTCTGGAGTGTTTTTTTTTTTTACAAGGCAAAATTCCATTCTTCTGGACCTGCTTGTGTTCTCCAGCTACTCTGGGAGAAGAGTCACATTCCCAAGCCACTGTCCCTCCCCAACACATAAAAATTTAAAATACTACAGCAGCATAACTGGGCTTTGCCAAAAAATCTTGTTCCAGCTTCCCTTTTCCAGAATATCTTTCATGGAAATACTTTCCCCCCTCCTTGCAATCTGCAGCTCCCCCCTTCCCATCGCAAACACATAAATAAAACCCTGCTTTCTACAATGCTTACCCGCCCCCTTTTAGGCTTCCTGGGAAAACCACCTTTTAGTATCATTATCACTAGCAGCACTGAACTTTATTGTGCTATTTTTATGACAGGCAAGGTTCTTGTCAAAAGGGGAATATATAATGCAAAGATCCTACCCCAGGGCTTGTTATGCATTTCTGGTTATGCTCTATAGCAGTGATGGCGAACCTTTTAGAGACCCAGTGCCCAAAATGTAACCCAAAACCCACTTATTTATTGCAAAGTGCCAACATGGCAATTTAACCTGAATACTGAGGTTTTACTTTAGAAAAAACAACTCATACATTAACTTAAGATGATCCAAACAAAGTAAGGAAAGCAATCCCAACTGCTTTCATTTACTTAAAATTATTTGGCCGAGAATTTGACACTTTAATGATGGTCTGGGCCTGGCTGGGGCGATGGCACGTGTGCCCACAGAGAGGGCTCTGAGTGCCACCTCTGGCACCCGTGCCATAGGTTCACCACCACTGCTCTATAGCAATGATAGATTTCATTACAAAGAAGGATGGTAGCATTAGAGATTTGGTTAATATAGCAGAGTTTTGCCCAGTCATGGAAGCATGATACTGACGGCAGTGAATAAATCTTCCAAGAAGTATATTGCAAAAAAAGATAAATGTACATTTATTCAAGTAGATCCAGCTCACATTCAGGTTGCAGTCAAAAGAAGAGAAAGAAGTCTAATCTAAAGAGTACTTTATCACAAATGGCCATCTTGTGTGTGGGAATATGAAGGCACTGTATCTACAGAAGAGACCTGTAGAGATGTGTGTCTCCATGGAAGGCCATGTGAAACAGTGAGAGGACAAAGTGAGAGAGAGAGGGCAGAGGGCAGCTCCCAGGTTAAGACAAAGGGAGGCATCCCATTCAAGGAGATAACCCCTATACACACTTACACACCTATGCAGCACCCCCCCCCCATGTCCAGGCATGCTGAGTTGCTCACTCCAACAGGTAGGATTCCAGGACATGCCCATTCAATTCAGGGGGGACCATGTTGAGTCTCACTCTCTCGTAAAACAATTCCCTGATGTTGTGCATTACAGTGGGAGCTCAGCAATATTGCATGAAGACATGAAGCTGCCATCCTGAAATGGTACATCTAGGTCAGTATTGTCCTTTCAGATTGACAGCAGCTGTCCAAGATATTTAGAATCATAGAATCTTAGAGTTGGAAGGGACCTTGCAGGTCATCTAGCCCAACACCCTGCACTCTTCAGGAGCATAGCTGAACGATACCCCTACATATCTACAACATACCTGAAAGATGGTCATCCAGCCTCCGCTTGAAAACGTCCAGCGAAGGAGCATCCACCACCTCCTGAGGCAGTCTGTTTCACTGCTCAACCACTCTTACAGTTAGGAAGTTTCTCCTGATATTTAGCCGGTAATGACTCCCTTGTAATTTCCACCCATTAGATCTAGTCTTGCAATCCGGAGCAAGAGAGAATAAATCTGCTCCATCTTCTACATGACAACCCTTCATATACTTGAAGACTGCAATCATGTCCCCTCTAAGCCTTCTCTTTCCCAGGCTAAACATACCCAACTCTTTCAGCCTTTCCTCATAAGACTTGGATTCCAGGCCTCTCACCATCCTGGTTGCCCTCCTCTGGACACGCTCGAACTTGTCAACATCCTTCCTAAAATGTGGTGCCCAAAACTGGACACCATACTTCAGGTGAGGCCTGACCATAGCAGAATAGAGCAGAACTACCACCTCCCGTGATCTGGACACAATGTTTCTGTTAATGCATCCTAAGGTTGCATTAGCTTTCTTCACAGCCACATCACACTGCAGGCTCATGTTTAGCTTGTGATCAAGAAGAACTCCTAGATCCCTTTCACATGTGTTGCTGTCAAGACATGTCCCTCCCATTCTATATCTGTGCCTTTGATTTTTTGTACCTAAGTGTAGGACTTTGCATTTATCTCTATTGAAATTCATTTTATTTGTCTCAGCCCACTGTTCCAGACACTCGAGACTTCCCTCCACATAGACACAGAGCCATTTACGAGCATTCATTGGGTACAATTTTTCAACCAACCATGAATCCATCCAACGGTTGCACCATCCAGCCCACACTTAACGAGCTTATCCTCAAGGATATCATGAGAAACTTTGTCAAATGCTTTACTGAAATCTAGATACACTATATCCACAGCATCAACCA
>NW_015168072.1:117580-120568 GCF_001447785.1 Gekko japonicus
GTGCCACCCCGCCTCCTTTTTTGTTTATTCTGTTCCGTTTAAACAAGGTATATCCTTCAATCGCTGTGCACCATATATGAGACTCATCCCACCAAGTCTTAGTGATACCTGTCAGATCATACTTACTTTCCACTATTTGAAGTTCAAATTCCTCCTGTTTATTTCCCATACTCTGTGCATTAGTATAAAGACATCGCAGATTACAGGCATCCTTTCCTACCATAGGTCCCTTTGATTTTACATGAAAATGACTGATCTCACCTCTCTCCCACTCATTTATTCTCTGGTCACTCCCCTTCTTGAATTTAGTGTTGGGGATGCTGCACAACATCAGGCTTTTTCTTCCCACCCCCGATGTCTTCAGTTTAAAGCCCTCCTGATCAGGTTCGCAAATCTTCCAGCAAAGACATTCCTCCCATTCTTTGTAAGGTGCACCCCATCCGTCACCAACAGTCCTTCATGTCGGAGGTACATACCATGGTCCAGGAAGCCAAATCCCTCTCGACGGCACCATCTACGTAGCCAGCCATTTACCTCCAGTATCCTGTTCTCCCTTCCAGCTCCATGGGCCTCGACAGGTAAAATGGAGGAGAACACCACCTGTGCCCCCAGATCTTTCACCTTCTTGCCCAGAGCCTCATAGTCTTAAGAGATCCATTCAAGGTTTCTTCAGGCCGTATCGTTTGTTCCCACATGGATCAGCAGGAGCGGGTAGCGATCAGAGGTCTTGGCCAGTCTTTGTATTCTCTCAGTCACATCTCGGATACACACTCCAGGAAGACAACAAAGCCCTCGAGATTCCTTGTCCGGTCTGCATATACCTTCTTCTGTCCCTCTCAGTCTCCTCCTCGTCTCTTTCACATCAACTACTACCTGATCCTTTTAACCAAAGACGCTGGGGATTGAACCTGAAATTTTCTGCATCCCAAGCAGAAGGTATTTCCAAAGTATTTCACATCACCTACTACCTGATCATTTTAACTGGAGATGCCGGGCATTGAACCTAGGACTTTCTGGATTCCAAGCAGAGTCTCCAGTACTGAGCCATCACACTTCTGTCCAACAAACAGGCAACCACCTGCTTTTATCCTATTAGACAGGATTACCAGGGCCCGGGTGCTGATTTTGCCCTCACCGTGATGCTGTCCTGAAAGGCAGCAATTTACTTCATTTCCATGGAATGTGCACAAGAGACTTTCCCAGAGGATTGTGCCAAATGGGTCGGATCTGTTTGCTCTGCACTCTACTATCCCTGGTGGTGGAAAGTGCTGTCAAGTTGCAGCCGACTTATGGTAACCCTCTCAGGTTGTCAATCCAAGAGACAAACAGAGGTGGTTTGCTACTTCCTGCCTCTGCATAGCACCCCTGGACTTCCTTGGTGGTCTCCCATCTAAGCACTAACCACTGCTGACCAGTGTTCCCTCTAAGCTGAGTCAGTGTGAGCTAGCTCACAGTTTTTTAGCCTCCAGCTCACACATTTTTGTCTCAGCTCAGTAAGGATGGCTCCAGAGCAAACTAATTTATGCAGAAGCCGAATCGCCCGCTCCCAGCTTTAATGCCGGTAGCTCACAAAGTAGAAGTTTTGCTCACAAGACTCCACAGCTTAGAGGGAACGTTGCTGCTGACCCTGCTTAGTTTCTGAGATCTGACAAGACTGGGCTAGCTTGGACAGTCCAGGTCAGGGCCTACTGTCTGGAATGGTTCTCAAAATCTGCCTCCTTCGGCAAGTCACTCAGTTTTTGTCATAGTCGGGCTATTCGGCCCTGACCTGAATAGCCCAGGCAAGCCCGATCTTGTCAGATCTTGGAAGCTAGTAGGGTCAGCCCTGGTCAGTATTTAGATAAGAGACCATCAAGGAATACCAGGCTTACTACACAGAGGCAGGCAATGGCAAACCACCTCTGAACCTCTCTTGTGTTGAAAACCCTATGTAGTCACTATAAGTTGGCTGCAACGTGATGGCAAAAAGGGGGGCAGGTATCCAAGTAATGGAGGCTGGATTGATTTTTTTGTGTGTGAATAAGATAGCTGTCTGTTCATGTTGTTATCTGAACAGCATGCCCTATGTAGCTTCTGTAAATGAGACTTCCATAGGTTTGCCAGCCCCCAGGTAGGAGCAGGGGATCCCCCAATTTCATGGGCTCCTGCCCACCACTGGCCCAACAGCCATGAACCGGCATGACGTCCCCAGTGTGATGATGTCACATGGAAGTGACGTTATCACACCAGGGACACCATGCAGTGATGCTGTTATTTTGAACAAAACTCTATGGTAGCCATAGAGTTTTGTCCAAAATACCAGAGCATCCCTGCATGACTGCCCCAGCATGATGATGTCACTTCTGTGTGACGTTATCACATCAGGGATGTCATGCATGGTGATGTTGCCCTGCCCCTCCCCGGAAAGCTCCCTCCCCCCTCTGGTGAGAGCCTAAGACCTGGCAACCCTAGACTAACACTTGAAGGTGTCAGCTAGCTGCAATGTTTTGCTTGTTCCAGTCTCTGATCCTGGCTTGCTCGCTGCTCTGCCGCTTGCTGTAAACAATGCTAGGAAGACCGTGAGAGCCAGTACTGCCAGACGGCATTATCTGTCTGGCCTTGTGAAGGGGGGAGGGCTTGTGTTCCACCCCGGGTGTGAATCTTTCCGCTCTCATGAGGCACTGCGACTCTCCCGCTTATCATGTATCCTCCCACTGGGAGAATTCCCGCCCCCGCGCGCTCGAATTTCATTTGCTTAGCCATTTGCCTCATCCTGCTATATGTAAGGATGTTTCCGCCCCATGGTCATTCCTAACAATAATCCTGTGGATATGGTACCAGTTTTGTAATCTAATAAAGCATAACGCTTCCTTGGAAACGTGTGTGGAGATTTACTTGCTGCTGAACCTGACATGGGGAGGGGAAGGGAAAGAAGTTTGTAAGCCGCTCTGAGACACCTTTGGGTAGTGAAGAGCAGGGTATAAATCCAATCTTTTCTTCTTCTTCTTT
>NW_015168072.1:120952-126729 GCF_001447785.1 Gekko japonicus
GGGGATATAGAAGTAGAGAGAAAGTGGCTTTGATTACAGCCAATTCATGAGTGCAGGTGAGATATTGCAACCGAGTGAGACAGATAAACAACTTGCAACATACCCCCTAGAGTGCCAGATCTGGGGCACTGTAGCTGAAGACTGGTAAACCCAAGTTCAAAATGAGCCCCGCAAAAGCACAGCCAAGGCCAGCCAATGACCCCGTTGGTGGTTTTCGGACAACACGGTGGGCTTAGCACCAAAATTCCTTACTCCCCATCAGCCTTTCCTTTGGGAGTTTCATTGTGCAAGACGCAGAGTCCAGACTCATATTTTGTGTTTTATGACTGTTGGAAAGAAATTGGAACAAACTGTCCTTCCTGAATGTCCCTGCTGAAGTAGAGTGCATTTAATGCAACTGAATCAGCTCCACAATGTAAATATACATGATGAAATGGGGTCCTGAAAAAGAGTGGCGTGGGCATGGATTCGTTTCTACGAGCATTTCCCCCAGGGAGGAAGTGTTTGCACAAGCACAAAAGAGGCAACAACATCTAGAGAAGGTCACCACCATTTGGCAATGCAGCTAAGGCAAAAACCAAACCCCTTCTTGATGCACAGGCCAAGACCTTTGCTCTCCTTCAATCCTACAGACTGAATTTTGAAGTCTTACAAGACTCATGAGTCTCGAGAAGAGTTAGAAACAATTGAAGTAAAGGTAAAGGTAAAGGTTTCCCTTGCTCGAAAGCCAGTCGACTCCGACTCTAGGGTTGCGGTGCTCATCTCCGTTTCAAAGCCGAAGAGCCAGCGCTGTCCGAAGACATTTCCGTGGTCATGTGGCCGGCATGACTAAACGCCAAGGTGCACGGAACGCTGTTACTTTCCCACTGAAGTGGTACCTATTTATCTACTTGCAATTTCTTGCTTTCGAACTGCTAGGTTGGCAGGAGCTGGAACTAGAGACGGGAGCTCACTCCGTCATGCAGCACACTTGGGTCTCAAACTGCTGAACTACCGACCTTCCACAGCCTGCAGTTCAGCGTCTTAACCACTTGAGCCACTGCAGTACCGAACCAATTGAAAGGGGAACATAAATCTGGGGGGAAAGATTATTACTTAGATTTAGTTGCAGAAGTGCTGATTCTATAACAGACAACCAGTGACGGAAAGCACAAATCAAAGGTGCCCAATGGCAAAGGAGCATCTCTACAAACAAAAAAATCCCCAAACACTCTCCAAGGCTGTATCTTTTGACAACCCACAAGCAGGTTGATTCAGCTGAATTTAGGAGAAGCACCCGTCTGTCACACACTTTCCCTTAAGCTAACCCAACCCCTTGCCCTTTCTGCACTGACACCTTGCTCCAGAGAATCCGAGGAGCCAGGCCTTAAAGGCTGACTTTGCAGTCACATGCATTCCCTCTGCACTGGTTTTTCCTCCTCCGGTTTACTTATTTGTGTAGTCAGGATGCATTCTGCATCTACAAGCAAAACGTGCATTTTTTGAGCTAACTGGCTGCCAACCAGTGTTCCCTCTAAGCTGAGTTAGTGTGAGCTAGCTCACAGATTTTTAGCCTCCGGCTCACACATTTTTGTCTTAGCTCAGGAGGGATGGCTCCAGAGCAGACTAATTTACGCAGTAGACAAATCCCTCGCTCACAACTTTAATGCCAGGAGCCCACAAAGTAGAATTTTTGCTCACAAGGCTCCACAGCTTAGAGGGAACGTTGCTGCCAACCCCTCCCTCCCTCCCTCTGTGATTCTGCAAAAGGAAAGAGACGGGAGGGGAAAATTCAGGCCCACACATGCAAGATTGACACATTTGGGAGCAGGGAATCTCCTAGCAATGTAAAAGTGCAGAATCTGTGGAATCAATAGCTGCGATAATTACACAATAATCAAACAATGGGAATTCAATTTTTGGACTTGGTCCAGAGGGAAGATCTCCTTGAATGGAAGTGAAATGACTGTAAATTGCTCAAGGGTACAAAAGAAAAACAGAGTGTTTACCTGTTATAGAAATCACTGTGGGTTTTGTGTTATTTTTGTAAGCTGCATTTGTTATGATGTAGAAAAGGAGGACATGAAACAATTAAAAAAAGACCACATACAGGTGCTTTCCTGTATGTGAAGTGCTTTGATAATCAGAGAGCTTTTCCACAGTCTGGTTTTCCTTGCTTGTGTGCTCCTGTTTTTTTTGGGGGGGGGGTTTCCTCTTTTGAATGTGTTTTGCTCCCTCTAGTGGTCAATTTGATATTACAACACTGTATGTCAGGCATATGGTGTAAGACGCTGAACTGCAGGCTGTGGAAGGTCAGTAGTTCAGCAGTTCAAGACCCGGGTGCCGCATGATGGAGTGAGCTCCCATCTCTAGTTCCAGCTCCTGCCAACCTAGCAGTTCAAAAGCAAGGAATTGCAAGTAGATAAATAGGTACCACTTCGGTGGGAAGGTAGCAGCGTTCCATGCACCTTGGTGTTTAGTCATGCCGGCCACATGACCACGGAAACATCTTCGGACAGCACTGGCTCTTCGGCTTTGAAACGGAGATGAGCACCACAACCCTAGAGTCGGATTCGACTGGCTTTCGAGCAAGGGAACCTTTACCTTTACTATGTCAGGCATATGGTATAATATCGAATGGACCACTACAGGGAGCAAAACACATGCGGGACAGACTCCCCTCCCCAAGCAACAGGAACAATACGCAAGGAAAATGGGAATGTGGGAAAGGTGCAACGACAGTAACAATAAGGGTAACGATAATGATCATGATAATAACAAAAACAATAGTTGTTGCTGTTGATCTGTATCCTACAGCTCCACGCCACAAATGTTGAGGACTTCCTCTAGTCTGAGAGTTCTTCTATCTCCAGTAGTTCTTTTTGCAGGCAGACGAACCATTTCCATTGGAGGAAAGCGCCTCATGCTAAAGGAAAGTTTCAAATTTTGTTGAGAAAAGTGATAGGATGCAAACCATCATGATGAGCTTCCTCTAGCAATTGGAGGCTGGGGGAGAGAGAGAAAACAGAGATGAATCTCAGTATGATAAAGATAGACTCCTTGCTCTTCTATGGCCTTTTAATCTCATCACTTGTGATTATTCTTTTTTTCTTCTATAAACATGTATACATACACTAGCCTAATACCAGTGCTTCACTATGGTATTTAAGTTCCATAAATCCAGTTATAATACTAATGATGTGAAGTTTGAAATGTAACATTTGTTGTAGGAATTCTAATGGAGAAAATTGTAGTGTAAAAAATGAAGAAAGGCATACATACTGTGTTTTCCCCCTCTAATTAAAGACCTCTCTGTAGACTACATTGGTGATTCTTCCCTCCGGTGCTAGAATCACCAGGCTGCTTGGGGAGCTCATTCTGGAGCACGCCAAATAGAACTGTCCACTTGAGAAGTAGTCGTCTGTTAACTCAGGTCGAATCTGCATTTGCATTTTTAAATCAGTTTCATGCTGCTGTGATGCTGTCTTTCTCTATGCTTGTTTGAATGTTGTTTGGAGAAGATTCTTTTAAAGCAGTGCGGAGGTACAATGAAAGGGCAATAAACATATGCGGATGTGCAAAAGTATGCTAGCACTGTTCAAGTGTGAAAACGACACCAAATGTAGACAGCTTTTTTGAAGATGGAGTCAAAAGGCTGGGACACCGGTGGGAAAGACAAATGCAGATTCAGCCTCCGTGACTGGCCTTGGGACTTGTTGATAGTCATAGCAAAGCAGACCTTGGGGAACTGCAGCTTATTGAACTCATAGGGGTTTTCTGATGGTTTGAGTGGTATGCGTGGTATGAACTGACTCTTCCTGAGCACTGCCGGTGAGCAGTGTGGCCTCGATGGTATTCCTGTGCAGGGCCTCCACTTGCAGTCTGGTGCCATTGAAGACTTTGGGTGGGTTGAGGTTCTGCAGCAGAATTAATGTACCCTGGCCCTGCTTTTACACCTGACAAACACCCGCCTGTTTGGTGTTGGGGGGAATGTGTTTAAAGGCTTCAGAGAGGCTGAGCCAGTAGCAGCACTAAGGCAATCCTGCTGAGCAAGCCTCCCTGATGACTGTAAGCATCCCACCCCGTCTCCTACACCTGACAGGCAGCTGCCTGTCCACTGTAGGAAGGGGCGGGGGTGGGGTATTGCAAGCTATTTTGAAGGCTGGGCCAGCAGGATCACTAAGGTGTCACTGCTGGGACGGGCTCTCTGATGGCTTTAAGCACTCTGCACCCGCTGCTACACCTGACAGGCAGCTACCTGTCAGGTGTAGGACATTGGGGGTAGTGTGTTTGGAGGCATTAGGGAGGCTGGGCCAGCACCTCACAGGTGGTTGGCCATTCCTGATTTCCTCAACTGTCATTAGCTCTCTGCAGTCTAGTGTAACTGGTTTTTTCTTACCAGTCTACTGTAACTGGTTTTTTCTTACCAGTCTACTGTAACTGGCTTTTTCTTACCTCAGAACACTCAGCTTTACAGCTGACCAATCAGAGAATGGGGGGTGCAAGGAGGCAGCAGCCTGGCAGCCACATAGGAACCAATGGGGGGAGCACATTTTACCCATTTTGACCCCCTTAGGGGTTGAATTTCTAAAAATCCCTTCTTAGTGAGCATCTACATCATGGTAGAAGTGCTCTCCCCAAATTCCGTGTTTCTAGGTCCATGGGTTTGGCCTGGGTATTGATTTTACAGTGAGGGGACTTTCATATATATATATATATACACACACACACACACACACACCAGTTCATGCATCTGACCTGGCTTGGCTCCTTTCACAATATATCAGTTAGTCTTTAAAGCACTGCAAGGTTTCTTTACAAGGTTTCTGTTACAACAGACTTCTCCTTTGGAATTTGCTTTTTAAAAAAAGTTCCCCTTTCAAGAACAGTCTCATATTATGGGCATGGTGGGGAAAAATCATACTCCAGTACAGAAAATAGAAGCATGGTGCATGTCCAAGCAGTACATTTTATACGAAATGTGCGGTGTCAAGCACTTGTAGAGTCTTCAATTTTGTGGAATGTTCCTTAGTGACAACTGGGCACAGATGTCCAAGAGGTCTGCCAAGATCTCTCCATGAAATTGCGTGAGATTAATCATGTGTAGGGCCCTGTCAGGAGCAAAGAGGATATTTCTCCTACTTTTGTGTCCCTGAGCAATGTTAGAAGAAAACTTGCCAGGAATCCATAGGATATTATTTGCAGTGCATTTTTAATAACAATCCCTCCCTCCCTGCTCTACAGGACTTGATGGTATGGATATCTGAGGCCAAGCATTCCTCATCCTGTGCCAAGGAAACCTACATTTTAAGCCCCAAATACGTTTGCACAATTTGAGTACTGCAAGAATTCCAGATATTTTAGTCAGAACTGGTGTGCCAAAAAGTAAGGGGAGGGGTTGAATTAGGATTTTCCGTATTGTCATGACAGAATGCTCCAGCTGTTTAGTTGGTAGGCAGCACAAACCTCTAGCCAACTCTTCGAGCTTTAACAGGACAGGTCTTGTGTCATCTTCCTTCAGCCCAGGATAAGTTATCATGTGGGAAAAAACCAACCCCACAGCAGGGTTACATTCAAGGAGCTGCGTCCTAGCAACTTTTTAAGATTGTGGAATCTTAAAAATGAAGACCCACATTTTATAGCATAAGTTTTTGTAGGAACTTCATCAGATGCAGGATTCTGGTCTCCACTGAATGAAGTCCCCAGTTTCAGCATATAAGAACATTCAAAGAACCCATCCATTCAATTCAGTATCCTGTTTCCTGTAGTGACCAGTCACATATCAAAAATATAGGCAT
>NW_015168072.1:126785-146765 GCF_001447785.1 Gekko japonicus
AAAATACTGTCTCTGAAACTGGAGGTTCCACTTAGCTACTGTGCTACTAAAAGGTCTTAATGCATGTCTAATCTCCTTTTAGTGAACTAGAATCTATCAGCCTCTTTTGTGCTGGTGAATCCCATTAATTAATTCTGCATTGTGTGAAGAAGTACTAACTGGTTGTCAGCAAGCTGCCAATGTTTTGTTTTCGTTCTGTATATGTGTGTGTGCGCTTGCCTCGTCCATTGTAGAATCGTAGATGCGCATGTCTATGTAGCTCGCCGAAACAATTATCTCGCTCAAGGCCACAGGTGGAGGCAAGGGCTTGTTAGTGTCAGGAAATTCTCACTGAACACCGTGAGAAGGAGATAACATGAGAGACTTGGGACCGTTAGTTCTCAGGCCAAAGGCGCGCGCGGGAACCCCCGCAATTGGCCCATAGTAGTTTGAATGTTTATTATATGCTTTGATACTGCGTTTAACCCTCATTCTGAACAGTGATCCTGTTATGCACCTTCAGCTCTAATAAAGTTACCTTTTCTTCAAAAGCGTGCTTATTATGATGCAAGGAGGAGTCTGACACTGGTCCAGAATCAAATGCTGCCCACCCAACCCACACTGCTGAAGGTCCTACCTCTTTTGCTATGTGGTGTGTTCAATTACTTGGAAATATTGTGCTAGTCTGACAGATCTTGGAAGTTAAGCAGGGTTATCCCTTGTTAGCATTTGGATGGTAGACTACCAAGGGATTCCAGGGGCCTCTCTGCAGATAGCAATGGCAATGGCAGACCACCTGTTAGTCTCTTGCCTTGAGAACTTTATGGGGTTGACATAAGTCACCTACAACTTGAAGAAGAAGAGATTGGATTTATACCCCACCCTTCACTACCCGAAGGAGTCTCAGAGCAGTTTACAATCTCCTTTCTCTTTCATGCTCATGGGAAAACAACTTTGAAAGAACTTGTGACTGACCCAAGGTCACACCAGCAGCTGCATGTGAAGGAGTGGGGAATCAAACTCAGTTCTCTCAGATTAGAGTCCAAGATCCTAACTGCAACACCAAATTGGCTCTCTTGATGGCATTTTGCACGCACATGCGCACACAGTGCGACCTACTCTGAGGGAAAGACAAGAAAATATTTTTTGGTTAATTTTGTTTATTAGTTTAACCTCATTTATTGCCTTCCTTTTTCATTGAGGTTCAGGGTGGATTCCAGAACTGTAAAGAACAATGCAATAAAGAACTCTACAGCACATACAGGGAGTAATCCAAGCAGGTCTACTTAGAAGTAGGTCTCATTAGTCAATGGGGGCTTACTCCTTTAGGATTGCAGCCACAATGAACAATACTATAAACACAATAAATGAGCCATGGATAGCAACAACAGTAACAACAACAATATATACTACATTCCATCACCTGGTTTAGAGAACAATGATCCAACAAACTGGATGTCACCATTAGATCTCACCATGCAATGAAGACAGTAAAACGCAGCCAATAAACAGCGCAGTATAAAAGAGGAAGAAAAAAAGATTGCCTAAAATTGTCGTAGCCAATTAAAATAAAGAATGCTACTACCTTTATACAAAGTGCCCCACCTGCAGGTCGGAAGGTGTCCAATATGCTACTGAGGAAGAGCAGAGGACAAGTACAAGTAACCCCAGAAAGAGTGAAGCGGCTGGGCCAAAGCCGAAAGGACGCTCAGTTGTGGATGTGTCTGATGGTGAAAGGAAAGTCCGATGCTGCAAAGAACAATACTGCATAGGAACCTGGAATGTAAGATCTATGAATCAAGGTAAGCTTGACGTGGTCAAAAATGAGATGGCAAGACTGAACATCGATATCCTAGGAATCAGTGAACTAAAGTGGACAGGAATGGGCGAATTTAACTCAGAAGACCATTATATCTACTACTGTGGCCAGGAATCTCGTAGAAAAAATGGTGTGGCCTTTATAGTCAACAAGAGAGTGCAAAAGGCAGTACTGGGATACAATCTCAAAAATGACAGAATGATTTCTGTCCGATTCCAAGGCAAACCATTCAACATCACAGTAATCCAAGTCTATGCCCCAACCACTGATGCAGAAGAGGCTGAAGTGGACCGGTTCTATGAAGACCTACAACACCTCCTAGAACTAACACCAAAAAATGATGTCCTCATCATCATAGGGGACTGGAATGCTAAAGTAGGAAGTGAAAAGGTAACTGGAATAACAGACAAGTTTGGCCTTGGAAAGCAAAATGAAGCAGGGCAAAGGTTAACAGAGTTTTGTCAAGAGAACACACTGGTCATAGCGAACACCCTTTTCCAACAACCTAAGAGGCGACTCTACACATGGACATCACCAGATGGGCAACACCGAAATCAGATTGACTATATAATTTGCAGTCAAAGATGGAGAAGCTCTATCCAGTCAGTAAAAACAAGACCTGGAGCTGACTGTGGTTCAGATCATGAGCTACTCATTGCAAAATTCAGACTTAAACTGAAGAAAATTGGGAAAACCACGAGGCCATTCAGGTTTGACCTAGATCGCATCCCTGATGAATATACAGTAGAGGTGAAGAATAGATTCAAGGGTCTGGATTTGATAGATAGAGTGCCTGAAGAACTATGGACGGAGGTTCGTGACATTGTACAGGAGGCAGCAATCACCACCATCCCAAAGAAAAAGAAATGCAAGAAAGCAAAGTGGCTTTCTGATGAGGCTTTACAAATAGCAGAGGAAAGAAGGAAAGCGAAAGGCAAAGGCGAAAAGGAAAGATTTACCCAACTGAATGCAGATTTCCAGAGAACAGCAAGGAGAGATAAGGAGGCCTTCCTGAATGAACAGTGCAAAGTAATAGAGGAAAACAATAGAATGGGAAGGACTAGAGATCTCTTCAAGAAAGTTGGAGAAATCAAGGGAGCGTTCCATGCAAAGCTGGCCATGATAAAGGACAAAAACGGTAGGGACCTAACAGAAGCAGAAGAGATTAGGAAAAGATGGCAAGAATACACAGAAGAACTATACAAGAAAGACCTCGATGTCCTTGACAACCACGACGGTATAATCACTGACCTCGAGCCAGACATCCTGGAATGTGAAGTGAAATGGGCCTTAGAAAGCATTGCTAACAACAAAGCTAGTGGAGGTGATGGTATTCCAGCTGAGCTATTCAAAGTCTTAGAAGATGATGCTGTTAAAGTTCTGCACTCCATTTGCCAGCAAATTTGGATAACGCAACAGTGGCCACAGGATTGGAAAAGGTCAGTATACATTCCAATCCCAAAGAAGGGCAATGCCAAGGAATGTTCAAACTATCGCACAATTGCACTCATATCACATGCTAGCAAGGTCATGCTCAAGATCCTACAAGCTAGGCTTCAACAGTACGTGGATAGAGAACTGCCAGAAGTACAAGCTGGGTTTCGAAGAGGTAGAGGAACTAGAGATCAAATTGCCAACATTCGCTGGATTATGGAGAAAGCAAGAGAGTACCAGAAAAACATCTACTTCTGCTTCACTGGCTATGCTAAAGCATTTGACTGTGTGGATCACAACAAAATATGGCAGGGTCTTAAA
Organism: Gekko japonicus; assembly: GCF_001447785.1. Taxonomy (NCBI): domain Eukaryota; kingdom Metazoa; phylum Chordata; class Lepidosauria; order Squamata; family Gekkonidae; genus Gekko; species Gekko japonicus. Next base: position 130,339 of record NW_015168072.1, read on the forward strand.
GAGATGGGGGTACCAGACCACCTCACATGTCTCTTGAGAAACCTGTATAAGGGCCAAGAAGTGACAGTTAGAACTTGATATGGAACAACTGATTGGTTTCGCATAGGAAAAGGAGTACGACAAGGATGTACTGGTATATTGTCACCTTGCTTATTTAATATATATGCAGAGTACATCATGCGAAATGCTGGCCTGGATGAATCACAAGCCGGAATTAAGATTGCTGGGGAAAAGATCAACAACCTCAGATATGCAGACGATACCACTCTAATGGCAGAAAGTGAAGAGGACCTAAGGAGCCTCCTGCTCAGAGTAAAAGAGGAGAGCGCAAAACTGGGCTTGAAGCTCAACATCAAAAAAACTAAGATCATGGCATCCGGTCCCATCACTCCTTGGCAAATAGAAGGGGAAGTCGTGGAAGTGGTGACAGACTTCACGTTCCTGGGATCCCAGATCACCGCAGACAGTGACAGCAGCCATGAAATTAAAAGACGCCTGCTCCTGACGGCATGCGCAAAGCGTCTGAATAATAAAGAGTTCAGGTTGCTGTATAGGAGCTATATACAGTGGCTTTTATTTTCAGATATATACATTCAGTCCATACCACCATGCGGTCTTGCAATTCACAGAACTGGCCGACAAGGTGCTGACTCTTGGACTGCATTCCTTATATACATTATGTTCACCAATCAGAGTCATTTTGCCAACTCATGGTGTTAATTAACTGAGCTGAGTTTTGGGAGGAAAAACGATGGCGAACCTAAACAGCATGATAAAAAGTAGAGACATCACCCTGCCAACAAAAGTCCGCATGGTCAAAGCAATGGTATTCCCAGTAGTCATATATGGCTGCGAGAGTTGGACTATAAGGAAGGCCGAGCGCCGAAGAATAGATTCTTTTGAACTATGGTGCTGAAGAAGACTCTTGAGAGTCCCTTGGACTGCAAGAAGATCAAATCAGTCAATCCTAAAAGAAATCAACCCTGACTGTTCCCTGGAAGGCCAGATAATGAAACTGAAGCTCCAATACTTTGGCCACCAACTGAGAAGGGAGCACTCACTGGAGAAAACCCTGATGCTGGGAAAGATTGAAGGTCAAAGAAGACGGGATGGCAAAGGATGAGATGGTTAGACCGTGTCATAGATGCAACGAACATGAAATTGAGCCAACTTCAGAAGACAGCGGAAGACCGGAAGGCCTGGCGTGATCTGGTCCATGGGGTCGCAAAGAGTCGGACTCGACTGTGCGACTGAACAACAAAAATATAGATTCATGGAGGATAGGTCTGTCACTGCCTGCTAGTCATAGTGACTGAGGGGAACCTTCACATTCAGAGGCACTAATCCTCTGAATCCCAGAGCCAGGAAACTCTAGAGGAACTGGTTGGCCACTGGAGGCTGAACTAGATGGACCATTGGTCTGATCGTGCAGGGCTCTTCTTATGTTCTTATGTACTTATGTTCTTATGTACTGGTGGACAAGTTCCCCTGAACAACAACTTCCCCACTGCCTCTGATCTTCCCATGCAATGTATTCTTGTAGGATTATTTGGGAGACATTTGATGGCACATCATCAGTTCTCATAGGGCAATATTAAGAAGTTAATGTGTTTTTTAAAATTCAAGCTCCTTTGAAGACCTTCTGATGGAAAAGAAAAACCCAACAAGCTTTTTTTAATATATAAACAATTTTATTTAAAAGACTAACAAAAAACAAAAACATACATACATACATACATACATACATACATACATACATACATACATACATACATACATACATACAGGAAGGGGGTTCCATCTACCACATTATTTTATCTGTTAGGTTACCTCATACATTATCTAATTATATATTTTGCTTCTTTATTTTTCCACACTATGTAGATTTGAATAAAACGTCACTCATAACTAAAGCCATTCATATTTTCTTCTGACTCGGTTGTATGCCCATATGATTTATTTGTTGTATCCTTCCACCCATTTATAAAACCTTGTCCATGTATTCTCAAAGTTTTGTTCATTTTATCCTCTCAAAATTAAAGTTTAATTTGTCCATCTCTGGAGTTTCAAGTATTTTATTTAAGATTTCTTCTTTTGGAGATACTTCATTCTTCCTCCAGTGTTTGCCATATATTATTCTTGCAGCTAGACCCAACAAGATTAACCAGTATTTATTTATTTTCTCCATTTCTACCCCACATCTCTCCCCAGTGGGGACTCAAAGTGACTTACACTGGTCTCCTCTCCTTCATTTTATCCTGAGGGGTATGTTAAGACGAGAGCATGCGACTGGCCCACAGTCACCCAGAGAGCTTCCATGGCTGAGTGGAGATTCGAATCTGTCTCCAAGATCCCAGTCCAACACTCCAGCTTCTACAAAATGACTGTGCAGCACACAGGGCAGACATTCCAGGATTCCTAAGCAGACCAGTTGATGTGGAAAGTGTGCTTTCAAGGAATTTGAAAACTACTTGTCTATAATGTCGAGAGCATGCCCATCGGAACCAGATGTTATGAAAGCTCTTTTATTTTTATTTTATTTATGTTCTTTACGGTCCATCTTTCTCATATGGACTCAAGGAGGGTTACACATAGGATGATTGACAAAATGGAACATTCAATAACTAATGTATTAGGATATGAGAAGTCTGTGACCACCAATGTCTGATACTGGTCTTGCTTTTGTACAGTACATGTGGAACTTCCCTCTGCTGAGTCAAGTCATTTGTCCATCCAGTTCTGAATTGTCCACCCTGACTGGCAGCATCTTCTGGAGCCTCAGGCAGAGAAAGGCCTTTCCCATTCTCTGCTGCTTGAGATTAACCTGAGACACTAGGAATTACCTTCTATGCACAAAGCATGTGATCTGTCACTGAGCTCCACAGACAATATGGCTGGGGAGGTCCCTGTCTTGTAATATTGTCTGTGGAGCTCAGGCATAGTGCGTCTACTCATTGTGTCTACTCATGGCATATTGTCTGTTGAGCTCAGGCATAGTTGCACCTACTCATTGTGTCTACTCATGGCATAATGTCTATGGAGCTCAGGTGTTGCGCTCAGGCATAGTTGCATCTACTTATTGTGTCTACTCATGGCATATAGTCTGTGGAGAACAGGCATAGTTGTGTCTACTCATTGTGTCTACTAACGGAAGCAATGTGTCCTACTTCTCAGGAGTATAATTCCACAGCAAATTTACCATCCTGCTCTTTCCTTCTTGGAACCGTATTACAACATGTTCACCCCTGGAAGACAGTAGAGGAGATGACTCTCAAAACGTTCTCAAATGATGTCTTGTTAAAGAAACTGCTGCTTTAAAAAAAAACTAAACTAAAAAAAGTTTTTTAAAAACAGGTTTTAAAAAAGCCCAGTTACTGCATTTTTAAGGCACGAAGGACATAGTGGGATGGATGAGACAATGCCTGGAGATCATAGGCTTTGCTTGGACAAAAGCCGTCTGAGATGGAAGCTGTAATAAGGAGGGGAATTGGGCAAGATTGGGGCTGCCAGCTCCAGGTTGGGAAATACCCGGAGATTTGGGGGGGGTGGAGCCTGAGAAAGGTGGGATTTGGGGAGGGGAGGGACTTCAGTGGACTATAAATCCATGGAGTCCAACTTCCCAAGTGGCCATTTCTCCAGGTGAACTGATCTCTAGTCAATTGGAGACCAGTTGTAATCCCAGGAGCTCTCCAGCCAACACCTGGAGATTGACAACCCTAGGTGAGATGGAGCAAAGAAGCTGCCTGGATCCAAACCATAGACACCATATTCAGTAACCCTATGTGAAATAAAAACACGGATGGCATAGATGGGTTGAAAACTGAATCTCACAAGCACATTGTTGGGTATTACAAGTTGAAAACACTCAGTATATCTGGGGTTAAATGCTTGTTTATGTTACTCACAGGAAGTCACATGTTTCTCATGTAACCAATGTTCTTTAGCTGTAGAAAGCCCAGGAATTTTCTCCCTGATCTAGGAATTTGATTGGGACTAAAGTGTCAAGGTGTATTACCATTTTATGACTTCTCTCCCCATCTTTGTTTGGTGTTCTGAAGAAGAAGAAGAGTAGCCATAATCTCTCTCTTCCAGTTTTGTCTTTGTAGAGTAAGGATGTAGCTGATTTAGCTCTGTTGTTATTTTCATCCCAGTTACCCTTCCCATGCTAGAATTTAGTAAAAACTTTATATTTTAATCACACATGGACTCTCAGTCTGAATTATTTTACTCTGGCTCTGCTGGACTATTTTATCTCTGCTAAATACCATTTTTTTCAATATCTCACTAGCACCCAACACACATGCATGAACCCCTCTCCATAGCACTGAGAACAGGCTAGCCTTCCATTCAGGGCTGTAGTTTTAACTAGCTGCACTTGGCAGGTCCCTCCAGCATACCCCCGGCTCTTTATGGTTTTACACACCTTGTTAAATTTAGCCAAGCACATCAGTTTACTCGTGGCTCCTTAAACATTTTACAGATATTTCCATACAAGTGGAATGTGAGCAATCCAGACACATTATCTGTCTATCTGTCTTCTGTCTGTCTGTCTGCCAGCTTGGTGTGGTGGTTAAGAGTGGCAGGACTCTAATCTGGAGAACTGGGTTAGATGCCCCACCAGTGTTCCCTCTAAGCTGAGTTAGTGTGGGCTAGCTCACAGTTTTCTAGCCTCTGGCTCACACATTTTTGTCTTAGCTCAGGAAGGATGGCTCCAGAGCAAACTAATTTATGCAGTAGCCAAATTGCTTGCTCACAACTGTAATGCCAGTAGCTCACAAAGTAGAATTTTTGCTCAGAAGACTCCACAGCTTAGAGGAGAGGCTAAAAAACTGTGAGCTAACTCACACTAACTCAGCTTAGAGGGAACACTGGTCACTGGGGGTGTGGGGGGGAGGGATTTGTGAATTTCCTGCATTGTGCAGGAGTTTGGACTAGATGTCCCTGGAGGTCCCTTCCAGCTCTATGATTCTATGATTCTACACTATATCAGATATTGGGATTTTCTATATGCTATTGTGTATAGATATTGAATATATGCTACTGAGTGTTACTGATGTATGGTTGCTAGATAAATACTTTGGTTAGAGGCAACTGTTCCCTCTGAGTTTCTCTCCCTCTGGAGGCTTGAGTTCCCAAGCCAGACTCCATCTATCCATAGAAAAGAACCCTAATGGGGTTGTGGATCCAAGGCAGAGGCCTGTTAGCCAAATTGCTTTGATTTCTTATCAATATTGGGGGAATATGAGTTATTTATAAGTCGCAATTGGCATACGGGAGCGATCACCTGTATATACAGAGGCTGCCACTTATCCAGAGTACCAGTAACAGACAAGCAGGCTGATATTAGTTTAAATCAAAGTATTTTACTGTATTTTATGCACATTCAGACATTACACAAACACACATACAATTATACAGGACTAGGAAACTTAGAGAGATTGGGATAGCACGAATGCATTAGCAGGAGAATTGTTGGTTTGGCAATACATTACCTGATCCGAAGAGATGAAGTCTTCCAAATGGAAAAATAAGGATATACTAGAAAATGGGGATTATACTAGGAAAAGAGAGCGTGAAGACTGAACCAGCAGAAAGTATGTGGAGACTCTGGCTGCGCAGACCAAGAGTCTTAAGTCAAGGGTGGGTGGTCAGATAACCACTAGTTAAGAGGCAGAGATTATAGAGATGGTTGAGGGGGTGTAGAGAGAGCAAGAGAGCGAGCACATGGCTGGGTGTCCCTTTTAAGGGGGGGCTTGGGGGATTGTGCCAGGCTGGTCACATGTCTTGGCCCACCTCCTACTAGTCCGTCCCAAAAACACACCTATTGGGTACAAAGAACCAGGGGAGGGGACAGGGAGTGGTCAATATTGAGAGCTAGTAACTTGGACTGGAGAGTGGCACCTGGATGAAGAGGGTATGAATCACCAAGCTAGGGCTATTGTTTCTTCATGGGCTTAGCCGAGCCTGTTGATGGGCGAGAGATTAGTTTCCAAGCAACCATGTGTAGAACCTCTTGGTTACGTGCAGTCTTGCAGGTAGATGTATGGGTGTGTGTGTGTGTGGGGTCGCCTTCATGTGTCAAATGGAGCTCCTTATGGCATTTGGAGCTCTTTGTTTCTGGTCTTCTCTCTGGGTTTACAGTGCGTCACATGGCTAGGGAACTGGTCCATCTTACAGCAGGCAAGAGAGAAGGTAACTTCCAGGAACCATTGGCACAACATACAGGAAAGTTTTCTGCTTCTGGGGGTGTGTCTAGCTGGCATCCTTTTTGGGTTACCACACAGTTCGGTCCCTATTTGCACATTGCTTGCACAGTCAATTTTATCACTTATGGGTATAAAGTCCATAAGAGCTTTATGGGGGAATGCAGGCTAGGCTTGCTCCGAACCCCCTGCATCTGCCACAAAACTGGAGGGGGGGGAGCGTTGACTGGCACAGTAGAGCTGGTGGCTATCTGCTCTCCCTCCTTCCCTGGGACAGGAGAAGACAGGAAGGACAGTGGCACTGGGACCAGGGGCACTCCTTGGGCTTGGGGCCCCTGCTTGCCCTCGGAAATCTCCTTTGGCGCCCATGGTGTCCCCTGCCCTCTGATGCCCTAGGCAATGCTCCCTGTAAGCCAAGGGTGGCCAAACTTGTTTCACGTAACAGCCACACAGAATAAACATCAGATGTTTGAGAGCACAAGACATGAACAAATATTACACACAAGTTTTTATTGACAAACATGCAATGTGCTTTTTATTAACATTAAATTAGACTGTGTGAAAGAACTGCATGCTACTCCCAAGTTGCAGTTTGACCACCCCTGCTAAGCTGTAGAGTCTTGTGAGCAAAAATTCTACTTTGTGGCCTACTGGCACTAAAGTTGGGAGCGAGCAATTTGGCTGCTGCATAAATTAGTTTGCTCTGGAGCCCTCCCTTCCTGAGCTGAGACAAAAAATGTGTGAGCTGGAGGCTAAAGAATTGTGAGCTAGCTCACACTAACTCAGCTTAGAGGGAACACTAGCACTAGGGCACTGTTTTCCAACCTGTGGTCTGGGACCCCAAAGTGGGTCATGAAGCCTCTGAAAGTGGGTCATGGGCCAGCCCTCCCTAATGGCTACACCTACCCTTTCCACCTGCAATACTTGCCAAGGGGGAACCCCTCTCCCATCGCTACTGATTCCCCTTATGGCTCGGGGTGGGGTGGGGGGAGACTCTCTGGAAGGTGAACCCAATGTCTTCCGCCCCTGCTTCTCGGGTTGCCTACCAGCATTCTCCTCTGCTGCTGCCAAACCTGGGGCGGTTGCCAGGTGTCCTCCACTGTTGCAGCCCGCTGAAATGACAGGCAGGCTTTCTCAAGTCACTGCCAAAATTTGCAAAGCTGCAAACACCTATTTGCAAGTTACAAGCTGCATGTTTTGTGAAATACTTTGCGAGCACAGGTGGTTCCTAAACTAGGTGTTGTTGGATTGCGTAAAAATTGTAACTCTTATGAAAGCCAATGTATTGAACAGCCGAATACCTTCAAAGTACTTTGTGAAGAGATGGGTGCTGTGATTGTCACATGGCAGATGCTATCTTGGGTCTTTGAGCTGACAGAAGAAAGTATTTCTTGGTTGAAAAGCAATGGAAGGTAGGCTGTGCTGTTCAATCATAGTGGCTTGGATCCAGCAATGCACAAGTGGAAACATAAACAGATGTAGTGCCGTTCAACTCATGCTTGGTCTTAAGCAACACCTAGCGCTTTCCTCACTATATGACGAAGAGAAGTAGGTGTGTATACCCTGCTTTTCTCTACCTTAAAGAGTCTCAAAGTGGCTTTCCCTTCATCTCCCCACAACAGGCACCTTGTGTGGCAGGTGGGGCTGAGAGAGTTCTGAGAGAGAACTGTGACTGACCCAAGGTCATCCAGCTGGATGCATGTGGAGGAGTGGGGAATCAAACCCATCTCTCCAGATTAGAGTCCACTGCTCTTAACCACTACACCACACTGAGGCTCATACGTGTATGTATGCATGTGTAAATTACTGTCAAGTTGCAGCTGACTTCTAGTGACCCCTGGTGGAGCTTTCAAAGTTTTCAACATGCAAATACCCAACACCATTACATACCTCTGTGTAGCAACCATGGACTTCCTTGGTGGTCTCCCATCCAAATATTAACCAAGGTTGGCCCTGCTTAGTTTCTGAGATTTGGCTAGCCTGGGTGAAAAAAATTCTCCCTGGATGTAAAACACATTGGAAGGACAAAGCTGGTTGCTCTGGAGGTAGCTTTGCTCCACATGTTAAAGTGTACAATAAATCACACAATTTAAAACAAATAAATGTAACCACAGAATCTCTGTAAATAAAATTTGCAGACCCCCCCCCCAAATACCAGGGACGTAGTGTTTCCTCCTCTCACCCCCAAGGTTCTGATGGTGACCTAGTGATCCTAAAAAGAAGGGGAGAGCGAGAGAACCAGGGAAGCAGCCAAAACTGAAATCTAATAAACATGGATGACTTCAAATATTATGTTATGAGGCCTTAAAATTTAACGTATATTTGGGTTGCCATGCTGGAATTGTTACACAAAACTGGAGGAGCTGATTTAGAGTGAAAATATATAGTGTTCAGCTTCTGAAACCAAGTTTGTTACAGTGTGCAAATACTGATTAAAACCTGAAACAGCAGACTTATCTTCAGGCCACTATGAAGACACAAGATTTCTTATTACACTACATCATTGTGCTTTGGAATAGTAATGAAGTTGACAAGAAAATGAGCTATGAAATTGACAAGGGAAGGAGAAATGAAATTGACAAGGGAAGGAGAAATGAAATTGAAAAGAGGAGTGACCTGTCATTTAATCTGAGAGCCAATGTGGCATAGTGGTTAGAGTATTGGACTAGGATCTGGGAGACTCTGGGTGCAAATCCCCATTCTGCTATGCAAATTTGTTGGATGACCTTGGGCCAGTCACACTCTCACAGATTAACCTATTTCACAGCAATGTTCCAAGGATAAAACAGAGGGAAAAGGAACCAGGGAAATTGCTTCGGGTCTCCACTGGGGGAAAAAGGCTAGGTCTACAAGAATCAAATAATTAAACAAATAACTCTAGAATAATGTCCAGGGGTTTGGTACAAAATCAAAGCACTGTTGAACCACCCTGGAGACTGTGATGACAACACTATCAGATTCAAAATATATGTGAATGGGAAACTGCCCAGAAAATCCAGCACCACCATACTTTCATTCCAAATGGTGGAATTTCTCCAAGAAGTTTTGTGTGTGTTTGGGGCTCAGGGATTAGTCAAAAGTAAAATCCCATCAAGAAGTAGGACCTTAATGTGAAATTATTGTTAACAGAAGCTCAAGTGTTTAAGACAAGCTCACATTTTTAACACAAACCATGCATCACAGGATTTTAAAAAGCACGTCTAAGTCTAGAAAGGCGAAATAAATAGTTCGATTCCAGTCCAATAGCACCTTAGGGACCAACAAGAGTTTCAGGGTATAAATTTTCCAGAGTCAAGCTCCCTTCATCTCCCGAAAGCTCATACCCTGAAACTCTTATTGATCTCTAAGGCACTAGTGGGCTGGACTCTCTCTCTTCTACGTGGCTATTCTCTGAAACGATCTTCATGGAATGAAATTGAGTCCTTTTAATTTCTTTTTATCTGCTAGTTGACCAGGAGACCCTAGATCTTCACCCAGCTAACTGTCTTCCACTAAGGCAAGACAGAAGTTCTTGAGAAACCCACAAAAGCAGGATAGGATGGCCACCTTCTGTTCCATCTGAAGCTACCATGTTCATTCACTTTTTAAAAGGCTAATTTCTGGTTTCCACTTTACAGTATTAACCACATCAACAGGTGACACAACTGAGACTGACAACTGGCAGGGAGGGGAGGGGAGTCCTGTCTTTTTAATATGCAGCAGTCTGCAGTTGAAGCTTTTCAGGACATGGAGGGGAACTTTGGAGAAAACAATAAAGAAATACAGACTGATTTTCTAGAGCCACATCTTGAGTATGGCATGGCTAAAATTATAATGGCTTTTTCTTATTCCTCACAAACAAAGAACGGAAACTGGTAATAAAATGCAAACCTCCAATACTTTTACCAGGCAATTACAAGTCTACAGATCACTTCACTTTACAAACGCCACCTACAATTTTCCCGGGCTAACTAAACTCTACTTTTAGTTGGTTACAGGTTAGTTAGGTAAGTTCCTGTTTACTAAGGACAACAGTTAACTCTATAATGACTGAAAAATGCAACCAGCTTGTAAATATCCCAACAAAACTGTTCGCGAAGGGAGGGCTAAAGGGATCTTTTCCAAAGGCAGAACAGGGGCACCTTTAAGACCAACACAGGTTTGTGCAAGGCATGGTGCCACTGGACTCTACATTGCTGCCTCGGACCAACGCGGCTGACCACCTGGAACTACCTTTCCAAAGGTGGCAGCCCTAGAGTATCTAAAAGGCGTTCTTTCATCACACTTGTGAAAAATTCCCAGATATTTGACAGTGTAGCTCTGACTTGGATAGCGCTAGCCCCATCTCGTCAGCTCTCGGAAACTAAGCAGGGTCGATCCTGGTAAGTATTTGGAAGGGAGACCACGAAGGAAGTCCACAGCTGCTACGCAGCGGCAAAGGCAAAAACCACCTCTGAATGCCTCTTGAAAACCCCACGGGGGTCGCCATAAATCAGTTATGATTCGACGGCACTTTCCACCATCCCCACAAGCCGGGCAAAGGTGCTCCCAGGAGGAACCGGTGTTACCCCCTATACCAGCAGAGAATTTTAAAGGACTTCCACTTTGTTGCACAAATATGATCCTAGCGACGATGAAGAAGAACAGTTGGTTTTATACCCCGCTCTTCACTCGGAGTCTCAGGGCGGCTTGCAATCGCCTTCCCTTCCTCTCCCCACAAAAGAGGAAGTGGGGGTAGGTGGGGCTGAGAGAACTGTAACTGGCCCAAGGTCACCCAGATGGCTTCATCTGGAGGAAAGGGGAATCAGGCCCCATTTCCCAGATTAGAGTCCGCTGCTCTTAAGCACTACACTACACTAAGATCAAGGGTCAGCCCAGAAGCCAGGGTGTTCTCGAAATCGCTCATTTGGTTCTGCTCAGACAGTTGCTCATTAAATGAGGAGAAATCTAACCTGCAACTTCTTCTCCATGAAACTAGCAGATGTCCAGTCACGACCATCAGTGTGTGGTGTGTGTTTCTGTGGAGCAGGTTCCTTTGTGTTCCCAGAGGCAAAGCTGGACGCCCCTCAGGTTCTATGTGGTCAACGTCTTGTGTTGCTCTCAGGTTGGGAACGCGACTAAAGATGTGTGGGTGACTCGAACGTTTCTTTTCACACTTCGGCAGAGCTCTAATGGAAGCTGACGGCGCCCTAAAGCTCTTATGTTAAGACGGCGCCAGGCTCGGCGTTGGTTTTGCTGTAATCATATAACTTGGCTACTCTCCTGGAACCCCCCTCCTTATTCCATTGAGACGACCCCCCCTCTATACTTAAAAATATTATGTTTTCAGAAAACACAGAAGTCTATACAGTGTTCCCTCTAAACTGAGTTAGTGTGAGTTAGCTCACAGTTGTTTAGCCTCCAGCTCACACATTTTTGTCTTAGCTCAGGAAGGAGGGCTCCAGAGCAAATTAATTTCCGCAGTAGCCAAATCGCTCGCTCACAGCTTTAATGCCAGTAGCTCACAAAGTAGAATTTTTGCTCACAAGGCTCCACAACTTAGAGGAAGCATTACAAGAATAAAGAAATCGAAAATATTTTTTAAAACTTTCTTTCTTTCTTTCTTTCTTTCTTTCTTTCTTTCTTTCTTTCTTTCTTTCTTTCTTTCTTTCTTTCTTTCTTTCTTTCTTTCTTTCTTAAACCCTCCGGCGTTTCACCCCCTGTGTGTATGCCTACCTGCGGAGAAAATACTAGAGACTTACACTTTCTTGAGAGGAGGCCCATGGAATAAAACTGGGCTTACATCTGAGTAGACCTGCTTGGGATTGCTCCCCAATTCTCCCCCACCCCTTTCCCCTCGCTGCTGACAAAGTGTGACGAATTCTAAATTATTAGACACTTTCAGACCTCTCTGCAAATGTGCGGGTCGTATTTCTGCAGCGAATCTATTGCTTGATTACACTGCCTACGACTTATATCGTAAATTCAAGCCTTCACCCGTGCAATAACGTATGTGTAGAGGGAACGCTGGAAACATTATGCTTCCATCAGGAGCTGAGATCTAGTTGAATAAAATGTCACTTTGCAAGGCATGGATTTGGATTATTAATGAGGGGAAAATCCCGTGGATCGTAAATTCATGTTTTCAGGCTGATTTACCTCCTATTTCCCCCTACTTTCTGCTTTGAAACCAAAGGAGAGTGGATTTCGGCTGGCGTTTAGAAACACGCCAGAAAGCCTCCCTCTCACCGCTCGCTCCGTCTTGTGAATAATTCCTGCAAGGTCTGCAGTTTCTGGCTATTAAATTGTTAAAACACGGTATACAAAATTGCTTCTCAAATAGAGAATCGCCCACTAAAAGCTCCTCTTCTTTATCAGGACGAAACCTCCTCGGAGCAACCTGTTCTGACCCTTCCTGCTATCTGATTAACATACAACACAACCTGTTCTGACAAGCAATCCCAAAAGAAATAAAATGCTAATGTCAGTTCAGAGTCTGTTCATGAAATAAATTATAATCGCGCAAAGTGGAGCCAGGCCCCTGCTCCCTCCCCCCAACCCTGTACAACGCTGTTTCAAGCCTGCTATTCGAGTTTTGTGAAAATATCGAATTCCTTTAAAAAGAACACCGTCTGGAATAGTTTGCTGTCCTAGAATACACACCGCCAAGCTTGTCCGCAAAGTAACCAGCGAATCCAAAATACCTGCATTCGAATCCTTTGCAGAAGATCCAGTACTGAATGCAATACCGAATCAAAGGTTTACGCCATTTAATTCGATTTAACCGGAATGAGGTCAGGCTAGAACGGATTTGTTTTCTCGTTCTCTCCCTCCCTCTCCTGTTCAGTGTTCCCTCTAAGATGAGTTAGTGTGAGCTAGCTCACAGTTTTTTTAGCCTCCGGCTCACACATTTTTGTCTTAGCTCAGGAAGGATGGTTCCAGAGTAAACTAATCTATGCAGCAGCCAAATTGCTCGCTCACAACTTTAATGCCGGTAGTTCACAAAGTAGAATTTTTGCTCACAAGACTCCACATCTTAGAGGGAGCTCTGCTCCTGTTTACACACGCACAGTTTACTGCAGCTTTTCACGGGAGTCGACTCTTCCCTTCTCCTTTTCCTTGGCCCGATTTTGTTCTCTCCCTCTAGAAATGTGAAATTAGGGGTATATAAATTCTAAGTCATATAATTCAGCGTCTAACATCTTTCTGGAGAGGCGAATGAAGACGTGGCTTTATTTCGCCCTCCAAAAAAATATCTTTAAACAGGCTGGAGTACAACACAGAGACATTTACAGGTGCGCGATACAGAATGGATTGGATCCAACCGGGGTTATTGGAAACGACAGGAGGGGGTCTCCTTGGACCCCACTGCCCGAGCTCTGCTGGGGATGTGGGACTTGCATAGATAGAAGCCATGTAGGATAGGGGGAGAATTGGGTGACTGGTTCTAATGCTCCCTCTAAGCTGTGGAGTCTTGTGAGCAAAAATTCTACTTTGTGAGCTACTGATATTAAATTTGTGAGCGAGAGATTTGACTGCTGCATAAATTAGTTTGCTCTGGAGCCCTCCTTCCTGAGCTAAGACAAAAATGCGTGAGCCAGAGACTAAAAAACTGTGAGCTAGCTCACACTAACTCAGCTTAGAGGGAACACTGACTATGATTGGGGGGAGGGGGGTTAGGCGAAAATAGTGGTCCGGGCTTTGTATCAGATTCTGGGTTATGAGAACAAGAACTGTTTATTAATCGCACTTTTCGAAATAATTGAAAGGCAAATCCTCCTCCTCACCCCCATCCTCATCTGTGACAGCGTTCGTGTTGTTGGCAATTTCTGGCTGCGCCTGGCAGACAGGAAGAGACACCAAGGGAGGGAAGTTGAAACTTTTGGGATGCAGTTGTGGAGCATGCTCCTCTCCTGCGACAAAGCCGGGGAAGAATATTCTATAACGCCTGTTTCCCCCTCCTAACCCAAGGTCAGGATTTCAGCTGGATTTGTTTGTTGAAGTACTGAAGCGGTTCTTCTTTCTCCGGCGTGGGGGTGGGGGCGAGGGGGCGGGATTCTTCCTGAAAGTACAAACCACGTCCCAGAACGGCGTTTAGAAGGCGTCTCAATTTAACTTTGCCTGCATCTACTTGGAAGTTCTTTCTGTTTCGCTTTCGCCGGTCTCCTTGCAGTCATTTTAAAAAAAAGACCTTCGCGTCAACCCAGACAGGGATCTGTAATAATTGTCCTGCTTCAAGGCAGAAATCCTCACGAAGATAGAGAAAGTCATTCCAGAGAAAACCTGTGGGTGACCAGATCTATCCCTCATACACTCCCCCTACGAAGCCCCCCCGCCCGATCAATGACTGGGTGAAATATCAATATCACTGGCATGGGATTTTGTTGTTGTTCGTTTTGCTTCCTTAGCCACACTATTGATTTCTGTTCCTTGACGGATTTTTCTTTTTCTTTTTCTGAAACCCTGCCTATCATTCCATATAGGCGGGAATGCTCTGGTGGCAGGAGTGATATTTTGCTTGTCATGCGGAATTTCTGGACTACAAGATGGGCGCAAAATAAGCCTTGGGTAAAGTAAAACTCGTGTGCATCTATTAGGTAGACAGATGACAGATGAAACAAGCCATTGCAAACAAACCATGGCCTGCTTTGTTTTTATATTAATCCTGGTTTTTATGCTTTTGTGTTATGGTTTTACTTACAAGGCGGCTGGAGCTAGAATCTGGAGAGGCGGCTTAAAAAATTTCCCCAAATAGATAAATAAATAAATAAATGCTCTTACGAAAGCATTACACTTTCGTAAGGCACTATATGCCTAATGTGTACATCTCTGTCTCCACGTCTGTCTGGGTCTGTCAGCATTAAACCAAATTGTACTGTATACGTGTGAACTGATAGGAGTACAAATTAAACATCGCTTGGGTTTACCTAAATCTTCTACTTCTCTCTTTCTGTTCTCTTCGGAATGGCCTTTCCCGTTTCTATACTTATATTTACATAGATCGCCGTAACGTTTATGTAGCGCTTGCGGGAAGGGCGTCTTCACAACTATTACTAGTAGAGGAGATAATCACACCGGTGAATCAGCATTCTTTCACATATACCGGAGGGGCTGGGGTGGGGGCGCGGGGTCTGGTGCTGAAGGCTACAGGGGGACTTCGTGGCCGGAGGTGGATTTGAACAGATTATTTCTCTGCTCAGGGATCGTGCCCTACACCACACCCGCTGCTAATTCAAATATATGCATGATGGACTTCTGTTTGTTTGGGGTTTTTTAGTACGTGCTGTTGGGCGGTGAAAACCCGAAATATTAAGAACGTTTATGTTTCTGGAGAAGGTCGTGCTGAAAGATGAGTTTTGACTGCCATTCAGGCTGCCCACAGTCCCCTGCCTGCATTTGGATGCTAAGCCCTCCGCATTCTTTGCAACCATGTTTTTAAAAAGTGATTGGATTCAATTTAATGCAGAGAAAGAAAGGGACCTCGTTCAGAATCACACCGTGGATTTACTGTGGGAACTTCAGCTGCATATTTTCGCCGTCGTAAACACCGGAGGCTCCGCGCATTCATCCCGTGATTAAGCAAGGCTGTATAAATCATAGATTCGGTTCCTCCCCCCGCAAATCCGTGGACTTTAATTAGGGTTTAATAAGATTTCCACCCTGGGATGTTAACCGTGTGGAAGCGTGGTTTTCAATATGATGTCCGGATTTCTTGAGTTGAATAGTGGAGATGTTTCCCCAAATAAAATAAAAGAGAGTTTTTATTTTTAAAAAACTAGGGGAAGGGGAGCAAAATCCATTGTTAGTATCCCAGAATACGTCCTATTAGAAATATGACCTTTCTCGCGAAGGCTTAACTGTATACGAAGAAATTGTCCCAAAGAGCAGCTAACATTAAAGATGCCGTCAAAGGGCATATTCTCAAAACTGGCTATAATATATCAGTGTGTGCCAAGCAGCCTGCTGGTTTGTCCATGGTCGACTCTGGCTAAACATTAGGAACTGCGTTACCGTCCAAGATGGCTCATAAGGTCTACTCGGAAGTAAGTCCCATTCTTATCCCACGGAGTCTCCTCCCGGGAAAGTATTTTTTAAAGCACTGAATCCGTCGTACTTTCGGAGTGTGAGGCTGTGGCGTGGTTCAGTACAAGAGAGAGCCATCTGTAGTAACCCAGTCAGGGGAATATTTTTGCTCGTGTATACCTTTCCTAGGTCTGCAGTCATATTAACATGGGAGGTCGCCAGCCAGTTCAGGTGGGCTAAAAA
>NW_015168072.1:147051-149844 GCF_001447785.1 Gekko japonicus
AGTGGCTCCTTTAAGACCAACAAAGTTTTATTCTGGGTACGAGCTTTCCTCCGCATGCACACTTCTTCCGATAGTCTCATCGTATGTGAGAAAGAGAGATTTCTTGACCTCGTTTATAGACTTTGTCTCTTTTCCTTATGCATTAGCCAGAAAAAACCCTCCACCTAGAAATGCTTAACCGGGTTGGGGTCAACACAGGCCCCGCCGTAGCCCTCCCCCCCTCCCTTTTTCTTATTTGCACATCTCTACCTTTTTTTTTACGGTGTGAAAGTGTCGTGCTTCGTCTCGTGTTTGTACAGTGGGTGGAGGGTTCTCTCCCCCCCCCCCCCCTTTCGAAGGCAGACTTGACTCGCCCTTGAGTCTGAGTATTTCATGTTGACACTTTCAGTCCTTCCCCGGTGCTATTTTGATGAAAGCCAGGGGCAGGAAACCTGGGAATTAGACGGGGAGCCTGTTCGATCCCCCCCCCCCTTAATTAATGCTTATTTTATGACGCTTTCTCCCTCCAGCAGCCTCTCTGGCTACTAGCTACTAACTTGGTAAATTACATTAAAAAATAAATCAATATTCTTTTTTTCTTTTTTTTTTTAAACCCATACCTTTAAAATAATCTTTCAGCCTAGGCGGCCTGAAAACTGCGAGTCGTTTCCATGTGCCAGCCACTTCGAGATGACTAATGGCCCTGCAAGAACATGCAGGATCGCTCCAAACAGAGTTAGGTCCTTCTGCCCATCGAATTCCATGGGCTTGGAAGGGAATAAGTCTGTTTAAGTTTGGGCTGAGGCCCTTGCTTGCTCGATCCCTTCCATTTCAGCAGGGTTGGTGGGCCCTTAACAATTTGCTGGGGTGTGCCCATAATTCGAAAATATTGCAACAGAAACTTTTTAAAAAATATTGCTTGCAGCATCACTGGCATTCTTTTAAAACAGCATGGGTTTGTGTTTGGGTCTGGAACAGATTTCTTCTCGGGTAAAACTGGTCAATAATCTTTTCTTCCACCCCGACTCGGATAGCCCAGGCAATTCCAATCTCATCAGATCTCGGAAGCTAAGCAGGGCCGACCCTGGCAAGTAGTTGGGTGGGAGGCCTTCTTGGAATAGCAGCAGTTGGGAGGTGGGGGCAGGCTTTATTCAGCCACCTCCCTGAATATCCTCCAGGCCCCCAGTAGGGGTCAGTCACCAGCGGTCACCATGACTTCATGGTGTATATACACACAGGCATATAAAAAAATAAAAAAACACCTCTTTTTGCTGTGGGTTGGCTCACTTGCTTAAGTTATCTGAATACTTCTTAGCAGGCATCTCTGACCTAGAGGTATACAATAATAAAAATAAGCACTGAGAAAGTCCCAAGATTAATCTAGTCCAGCTTTTTTGGGAGGGGGAATCAGAAGTACAATGAAAACACACATTTGAAATCCAGCAACATTTCAAAATCTTAATGTAACTTTTCAAATTGTAAATAGGTTTGAATTTTGCTACCAGTTTTGCTGGATCTTACCCTTCGATCTCAGTGACAGTTCTGAAGGCAATACTGATGGCAAGTATAACCATGCTCCACTTTCTCTGAAATTGTTGGAGGAAAATTGGTTGGACCCAACACTTCCTCTCACAGTTCCGCAGGGCCTGCAAGACGGAGCTCTTCCACCAGGCTTTCAAATAGGAGCTGCCACCACAGTTACCATCAATCCGGAATATCGGACTGGCCCACTCTGAGCCTCACTGGCGAACATCTGGACCGTGGGACTGATTTTAAGACCCAAAGACAGAAGGAATGCAGACACAAACCATTCATCTGAAGGTTACTCTGATGTAGTGAGCACTTTATTGTTAATGTTTTTAAGGGATTTTAATATTTTTATTGTTTTATTTGTATCGGCCTGTTGGCCATCTTCTGTAAGCCGCCCAGAGCGTGTTTACAGGGTGGGCGGGGTATAAATGTAAATATAAATAAATAAATAAATATTGCATGGACGTCTCTATTGCAGGAATATAGAAAGAAGAATAGTGAGGCCCAAGGCGTACACATATAGGAAACCTAAGTGATGGATCAGACCAAAGCTCCATCAAGTCCATCACCCTCTTTCCCACAGTGGTTAACCAAATGTCTCCTAACTGGAGACCACAAACTGGGCACAGAGGCAACAGCCACCTCCTGCTGACCAAAAGGGAAATATTTGTGAAGTATACTTGGCAATTTTCATTCTTCTGGAGAACCTCTATTTTTGATTACTGGAATCAGGAACATGCACCACATCTTGATCTTCACGAGCCTTTCCCCTGGAGCATGAAGGACACTGGGTTCTGAAAGTCATCATCCAGATAAGGAGCTCTCTTCACACCCCACAAACACAATCCAAATGTTGTATGAAGAGAGACTATATGGCTTCCCCAATTCCGTGGTCCACTAGGGCCACCAGAATGTTGTCCCCTAGTCCCCGACTCTTGGCAGCCCTGAAAAGACTGACACCTGTGGACCTGCGTTCTTAATAATGTAAACTGTGTTAGATCCAGAGCAGAGGTGTCAAACTCATTTGTTAAGAGGGCCAGATCTGACATAAATGCCACTTTGTCAGGCCGGGCCATGTGTGCCATGAATGTAATGCCAGGTACTGGGAATATCTCTCCCTTATATATAAAGCCATAGTGGGCTCCAACGTTCCAAATGCACACCTTTAGTGTTTGGCCGCAAGAACTGTCAGTCAGAAGACGCTGGCTGGGTTGACTGGCTGCTTTGTTCAGTCCCGCCCAGCGTTTCAAGGACTTTTGCATATGGAAGCTGATTGGAGTTCAC